>NW_022103900.1:50805134-50842378 GCF_000313985.2 Echinops telfairi
GGGATGTCTTGCAGGAAGTGAGCCTTGCCAGCTGAAGCAGGGAACTGGCTAAGGCACCTGCATCCCAGTCTGACCATCAGAAAGCAAGAGCCCGAGAACTCGAAAGGCGAAGCTCACTGAGCCATTTATCCCTCTGCCCTTCAATTAACCCCACATGTGTTTATCAGTCAGGTTGGCACAATAAACTAACTAGCTCAGGTATTCTCTGCTTTCAGCCAAGATCCATCTGATAACTGTAATGGGATCTCTTGTCCTACATCTTCCTCATGCAACCAGAGCCTCTGGCACCTCCCTGTCAATGTAGTGCGGCAAGCATTGTTGGATGATCTTCAGCAAAATTTTGCTTGTATGTGATATCAATGATATTGTTCTATAATTTTAGAATTCTGTTGGGTCAGCTTTCTTTAGAATGGCACAAATGTGGATCTCTTCCACTCATTTGGCCAAATAACTGTCTTCCAAATTGCCTGATATAAATGAATAAATGCTTCCAGTATTTCATCAGCTTGTTGAAACAGTTCTATTGATATCCCATCAATTCCTAGAACCTTATTTTGGTCTAATGCTTTCAGTGAAGCTTGGATTTTTACCTTCAGTACCACTGGTTCTTGCTCTTATGCTACCTCATGAAGTGGTGGTATCGTGATTCTGTGTGTTCTTTCCACTAAAGCTGTTGCTTTAGAGCTTATTGGGTATTTTTTATTTCCTTATATTTATAAGAAGGTCCATTAATATTTTTGAGTTATTTTCTTCCCAATTTTAAAACTGCCCACCCTATCTTGAAATTATCTGGACAGCCTCTTCATTTGGAAACTCTATAACTACAATTTTTATTCACTTTTTTTTTTTTGCTTTGTAGTTGTCCTCATTAACAAATCAATGTATTTCGCCCCCTGTTTTTAGTCTTTTGTGTTGGATTTTCTTTGGATGTGTCTACAGCTGAGTTAAAGTTTTCATGTTGTTATGAATGTTACCCTGGGGCTTTTTCCTGTTTCTCTATCTGAAGAGCTCTCCTTACTATGTCTTGTAAAGTTGGCTTGGATTTTGCAAATTTCCAAAAATTAAGTTTATGTTTATCTGGACATGTCCTAATAGCATGGTTGCATTTGCGGGATACATTTTACTGAATACTATATAATTCTTGTTTGCATTTTTTTTTTCCTTTCAGTGTTGTATACATGGCATACCATTGCTTTTTTGCCTGCAAGGATTCTAGTGAAAAATCCAGGTTTCATCTTATTCCTTTCCTTTTCAGGTAACGTTAAGGTTTTTATCTAGCTGTTTTCAGGATTACTTGTGTTTGCTTTTCCAAAGTTTGATTGTGATATGTCTCAGTGGTTTTTGTTTTGTGATCTACCCTGCTGGGGTTCATTAAGCCTTTGAATGCATATCTTCTCATCTTTCATGAGCCTAGGATAGTTTTCTTTCAAGAAATCTTTGGCAATTTCCTCTATGCCCTCCCCCCCCCCTTCCTTGTCTGGAATTCCATTGACTTTTACATTATTCATCTTGATGGTATCCCACATAGTTCTTAGACTTTCTTTGTTTACCCTTCTTGTTTTGTCTTGTTAGTTTGTTGCTTGATTAATTTCTGACTGTTCTTCTAACACAGTGCTTCCCAAACTGGGTGATACAGCCTCCAGGGGAGGGGAGGGGGCCACTGGAACAATCCAGGGGGTGGATACAAAGCACATGCTTACAATTTGCCCCAGATTAAGGGCTATATAACAAATGTTTTAAATTGCCAGGGGGTTCTGAGTGATTTCTTTTTCTGAAAAGGTGGTAGGCCAAATAAATTTGGGACTCTGTGTTCTATCAGATAAGTATTGAGAGTTTTCCCTTCAATCTCATTAAATCCATCTTTCATTGATTGGATTCTACCTTTTCTTTTTCAATTAATTATCTAGTTTTGAAATCCTAGTATTAGTTTTTGAGTTTCCACTTGTTTGTCTATAGCTTATCATTTTATTTTGTATGGTTTCTAATTTTATTTTTTCAGTGTTTGCTCTTGTATTGTTTTTCTGAATTCTAGATTTTTCTCAATTCTTGTCTGTGGCTTACTTATCTTTCTCTCAGTCCTTTCAGTGATGTTCCTTTGAACTCCTTCTCTGGCAATTCCAAAGTCATTTCATCACCAAGGAGGTTTTCTGGTCTGCACTTTGGTAACTTCTTTGAGTTACCCTGACTTGTTTCTCGGTGTGAACTGCATGTAAGCTATCTCCAAGACACTGTGGCAGTGTTGTGTTTCTTTTTCATTTTGATTGTGTGTTGGTGTATTTTTGCCCTGCTTTTTACTGTTATTGATTTGTTTGTTTTTGCAGTATCTTGTTTCATGTATCCTAGTGAGCAGAACAGGTGTGATACTCTGCTCATGAAACTTGACAGCACTTAGATGATGATCACTTGTTTCCTGGCGGGTATGATAGAGGATAGGAGTGTGTGTGCAGTTCTGTGTTCACTGTTAGGCAGAACATTAGAGGTTGGGCTGGCTCTGATCAAGTCCAGGACTGGTGATCCTCACCCAGCAGATGGGACTTTAGGAGGTATGACCATAGCTGGGAAATGTGGACACAGTTACTTTCTGGTCACCAGCTACCTGTGATCTACCTACCAGTCTGAGGTGTGGAGTTGATTATCTGTTTACTGCCTCAATCTGAACATTGCTTGCAAAAATTCCAAATGGCTCCTCTGTGTCAGGCCAGCTGACAATTTACCACTGTGTCCTACTACTCTCTGTTTTTATTCAATTCCCTTGGGCATTTGGTTCACTTATTTAGTCTTTCTTTTGAAGCTCAGGGTCCAGAATTACCATTTGCATCCATCTCTTTTTGGTTCTTGGTTTGGTTTTGAGATGAGTCACTTTCACCAAGACAACCCTTTCTCAGACATAACCAAGTGAGAGGTCTGTAGTTTTGGCCCTAGGTGATGGTCACTGGTCCACATGACAATCTAATCCCTCCCTAACACCTACTTTAGCTGGCTCCAAGATTAAGCAGCCACATGGACTCATAGGCACACCACTAATAACCTAGCTTTCATTAACACCCTATTCCAACTTTCTCAGGCTATTAGTAAACTGATCAGTGTGTCTTATTCTCTCTCTTACCCACATACAACCATCTCTCTGTCTCTTTCTCTAACTCTGTCTCTCTCACACACACTCAATTTTCTTGTTTCTTCACACTGTCATAAAAATAGTTTCTATTTTCCTCCTGCCCTCTTTTATATATATAAATCCTGTTTGATGCCTTCAAGATGTTTACTGACTGAGACCACCCATTGGCCCTCAAATTGGGATGATGTGCCCTAGAGGGTCCACTGAGGTTTGGTGATGGATTCTTGGAGCCAGAGGATAAATATGGCTTATGTGGTAGAACTTTTGTTTCCTAAATGTTAAGTAGAAAAAAGATACAACAATATGTGGCAGAATAAAAAATTTGTGATTTCTATATATAACCAATAATTTAAGAGAGAGAGAGACTCAAAGAAATGGCAACTTAGCTACAGTGTCTAGTTTAGCCCTGTCCTCGCACATCCTCCTTCCCAACCCCTTGGGAAGACTGTGCTGCTGAACTCCTCGGTCCTTTCACAGCACTTGTGTGGAGAAGTTTAAGTTCCACTGCTGATCCATTAAGATAAGGTCAAGAACAAGGGTCTTAGAGTCCAATAGATCTGGATTTAAACAATTCCCTCATTTACCATTTGGATAACTTTGAGCAAGTTATTTAATACCTCCACCTTCTATTTCCTCATTTGCTGAATGGGATAATAATGATAGAACTGACAGAATGTTTGACAGTGATGAACATCTATAAAACTTTCAAATTTTAATTTTAAAAATTTTATAACCAGCCTCAGCTTAGTTTTTCAACCTCCATTTCTGCTTAAAGTGGTAAACTTTCATTCCTTCAGTATAAGAAAATTAAATCGTCACTGAAGTTCAAGGTTCCAACCTCAAATATCTCTGTTTCTGGAAGGCATCTGGATACAAGGGGATTCCTTATAGTAACATCATGGTGTCAGGAGAGCAGGAATGTTGCCTGACCATCAATCATCCTTCACCAGAATCCACATCTGATTTGGTCCTGCTCAGGAAGTTTCTAATGCCAGACATAATCATGGCCCTAAGCCATGGCAGGAAGGTGGGTGCCCTTGCTCTCTATCTGGATGGACCTAACAATCTGGTCTCTGCTGGTGTGTGGTGTAACTTTCACTAACAGCATTCAGCCAGCTCTCAGACGCTAGTGTACAGACATTAAGAGTGCCTGCCAACCACCGATGTCCTCCTTGGCTAGCCTCCCATTACCCAGTTGATCATTGTGGTTCAAACACTTTCTCCACTCAGGAGGCTGGGGAAGACTTTTAAGGATAGGTGTCGTTGTCCCTGGGTGTTGCTAATACTTAATATGCTTGGCTGCTAAGAAAAAGGTTGGATGATTAAGTACACCTAGAGCTTCCTGGGAGAAAGACCTACTTCTAACCAATCATCCCTTGAACACCAATGGAGCACAGATCTACTCTGACATGCATGGGGTCACCATGAGTTGGAATTGACCAGATGTTAACTTGTGCTGTTGGTGGTGGTGTCTTTGTGAAGTCTGCTAGATATTCTCACAGAGATGAAAGCCGCTAGAGCCCAAGACAACACTGCACTTTGTGAAACAGATACCTTTGCCACTATGTCTCCCTGTAATAAACCTCTAGTTAAGAAGAGCATTGCCAAGAAGGACAGAAGACCTTTGAACTCAGCTTTGAGCCATAAGCTATCCAAATAGTATCTGCATGCCCACCAAAGGTCTTCAAGTGCCCCCAGAACGTGAAGAGTGCAGTAAACAACATTAAATAAGAGTCTCAGTGATAGAAAATGAAATAGCTACTGACAAAAAAGCAGGCGGAGAACACTTATAAACATGACTAGGAATGACACTTATCTCTAAGTATCATGAGAATTAACTAGATGTTGAGCTTCCGGAAAATATAAGTGATATCTAAATGCTAAACAATTTATGTTTGCTGAACCACTTACGGTGCTTTCTGAAATATCCTGCAATCCTGATTAATCCCCCCAAAAGCAAATGACTTCCAAAGTGGCTTGACAAATGACAAGGAAATAGCAGCTTTATGAATCTGATCCTGAGGTTTAGTGCTACAGTCGAACAAATATTAAAAGAGGAAAATCAATCAATATCTTGTGGGAAATAGTATAGTGGCTGAGTAGTAAACCACACCAACATGATGCTTTCCCCAAAAGCACTAGCACAAGAACAATATATTAAGTCACCATCTCAGCAAACCTTTAGATGTTGATGCTGTGCAAGGTACTGAGAACGTAATGATAAAGAAAGTACTATCCTAACCCTGAGATCTTTCCTGCCTCCATGCTATAGTTTCTGCCTTCTCCGTCTTGAAAGCCAGCACCATCCATTTAGTCTTCTAGCCTCTCCATCGTCAACAGCCTGGCCATCATCCTACCACACTTATCCAAGTCCTTCACGTGCGAAATCCAATTAGTTGACCCAATCTGGACCACTGCTCCCGCTGCTTACTCTTTGAGAGTTGCCCTTGCAGGTGACAACTCTACGGTACATCCACACTCCCTTTCTCGGGGTCTAGCAGGGCTCCTAGGCCCTGGAGAAGATGCAAAGGCAGGGAAGCACACATTGAGGCCTCATTATCTTGCTCATTTTGTTCTGTAATGACATAGACCTATGTGCCAGGTACTATGCCAGGCTCAGGGGATGCTCTGGAGATACCTTGGAGATTTCCCCCAGATGTCACTGTCCCCAAAGGAAGAAAGAGACAGAAACCAATGAAATACAGTAGCTGTTTTCTTGTGGTTGGCTCCCAACAAGTGGGCCCTGACTCCTGATGACTCCATGCAAAACAAAACCAAATGCTACCCAGCCCTGTACCATACACATGCTCAGTTATGGATCAAGTCATTTTGATCAAAGGGTTTTATGAAATAGATTACCAAGCCTGTCTTGCTTATGCTTAATCTACAAACTGCGCTGAACCTTGTTCAGCATCATAGCCACGTGCCTGCTTCCACTGACAGACAGGTGGTGGCTGCATGGGAGCTACATTGACTAGGAACCAAACACAGGCCTCCTATCTGGAAGATAAAAACTCTACCACTCAACCAATGCTGCTTCACAAATAGAATACTTCCAAATTTCAAATTTTGAAAAGCGTTATGAAGGAAATTACCAGGAGCCTGGGACAGAGGGGAACAGGGAGGGTCAGGATGAGCCTATTTGAGAAAAGGACTTTCAGGGCAAGATCTGAAGAGTGAGAGAAGTGAAGGGAACCAGCGGGACACAGACAAGACCCCAGGCATGAAATAAAACTAGTGTAAGGTTCACCTGACTGGGGATAATGACCGGACGGAAAAGGAGGATCCAGGGATTCTTGGCGATACAGGCAGGGGGGGGCTGATAGGTGTTCTCAGCTGTTGGGAAACTGGGGATCTTATTCTGCATGCAAAGGAAAGTCACCAGGGGAATCTGGCCAGCAGAGACATGACCCACTATGCTTCTAAAAACAGTTCCAGACTCACGTGGAAAATCGACTATAGGCATTCAAGGGAAGCGACCAAGGGAACAACTATGAGACTACTGCAGTGCTCCAGGAAGAAGACAAGCAGGCCTCGGGTCCAACTGGTGGCATTAACGATGCAGGGAAGTAGATGTCTCTGAGAAGTTTGGGAGGTAGAAGCAAAGGGGCATGCTAAAAGATTAAAGGAAGCGCGCAGCTGCTAGCTTTCCACATGAGGTATTAAACAGATAGTGCAATTGAGGCTTCCGTGGTACAAGTCTCATCTTCCCTGTTAGAGGCCCAAGTTCAATTTCCTGCCAATGCATCTCATAGGCCATGACCAGCTTTCTGTCAGGGAAGTCGTGGATGTTGTGAGGATGATGAACAGGTTTTATCAGAGCTTCTAGACTCTTTCTAGGGAAAAGTCCTGGGGATTGACTTCAGAAAACCAGTCAGCGGAAACGCTGTGACTCACAACGGTTCCATCTGCAACCAATCAGAGGAATGAATGGTGTAGGACCAGGCAGAGTTTCCTTCTGCTGTATTCGGTCTCAGCTTGATGGCAGGAAATAGCAGTAGATGGTTGGGTAAGGGGAAAGGAGCAATAGTTTTGTTTTAAACTCTTGATTCCTGAAGTTTGATGTGCTTCTGGACTTGCAGATGGCGTTCTCTAGTAAAATATTGGGTATGAGACACTAGGAGAGATGTTGCAGTTGCAGTGTGGATAAAGACTAAGGAGTGAGACGTCCAGTGCCGGGGCAGATGTTCAGATCAGATGGAAATGCAGCAAAAAAGACAGAGCAGCTAGGAAGGTCAAAGGTGAACCAGGAGGGTTGATCGCATGGAAGTCTACGGAAAGGGCCCTCTCAAGGGCTAAGTGAGTGAGCAATAAAAGAAGATAAATAAGATCGAATTCTTATTCCAGAAAGGTTTCACAGTCTAATGAAACAGACAGATGTGATTGATAAGAAATATGAGCTACTTTAGAATGTATTGACTATTTAGTATGTGACAGGAATGAAGTGAAATGATTTGCATTAGGTACAGGAATTAGTACTCATTTTACATTTGAGGGAACTAAGTTCACCAAATCCTAGAGCAAGCAAGGGAGAGCACCAAAATTTAAAGGTAGTCAGTCTGACTCCCAGCATCCCTGGGTGTTGCAATTCGTGCTTGGTGACTTAACTGAGAGACTAAAGGATTGTGTTCCCAAATGCAACTCAGAAGAAAGGCCTGGAGATTTTTCCTAAAACTCATGGAAAACCACATGGAGCTCAGCCCTACCTGGCATCCATCAACTCAATGGAAACCCTTTAGGGTCCTGGGCGGGGCTAAAAGCTACGTGCCCCGTTACTAAGTGAAAAGTTGCAAGTTTGAATTCACCCAGAGGTGGCTCAGCAAAAAGGTCTGGGGATCCACTTCCAAATAACTAACAACACTGTGTGGAGGTGATTCTGACGCACAGCGACCCCACGTGTTCTGGCTGTAATCTTTATGACATTGGATCAGTAGGGTTTTTCTGCATTGTGGCTGGATGGGTTTGAACCACCAACTTGAAGATTAGCAGATGAGTGTAAACCCTTTGCATCGGATCTATGGAGTACAGCTTGTCCCTGAAACATGTGGCGCTGCCCACCAGACGACAACTGGTTCGACCTTTTCTTTAGTCTTCCAAGGTGGCCCTCCTAACCACAAAGTGATCCTCCTCTAGTGGGGTCATAGACATGTAGCCCTCTGCCTTTGTTCTTATTCTCCTGGGTTCTTAACAGCATAACTTCCTCCGCTCCCCTCTTTCCATAAATGTCCTTGCTCAGTGTCTAGGTCTCAGCGGTCCCCACTGAGACCCTGTCCAATGTAGTGATGATGCTCAGAGGAGACTGAGCAGGCAGCTCCATTATGTTAAGCTTCCACGTGCTCTCCATCCCTCTCAGCTACATCTACAGGCCTCTAAACCCCTTCCCAAGACTTCCACAGGTGCCCTAACCCCTAAGGCCAGGCCTGTGGATAATTATCATTTTCACTAGACCCCAATGAGATGCGGAATGGCATGGCAGAACCACTGGAGCAGCAAAATAAGTAGTCATTGACGATGAAACGAATAAAAATGGAAGACGGGCGGAAAGCTATTTTAGCTTAAATTGTTTCCCATAAAACAGTTGTGAAGGTAAAAGGTACTATCATCTTGTCAGTGTCAACATTTCTCTCACTGAATATGTGAAATTATGTTTCTGTCAATGACTAAATCTCTCCAAGCGGGAAGTGACATTTTGCTTCATTTCTGCAAAGAAGACTGGGGCTGATCAACTGGGTAATTGTATCAATGTACATGAGGCTACTTGTATAGAACAGGGGTGAACATAAACAAAGGTTTTAAGTGTCAACAATGGATATATACCCAGAATGCTAAGCACTGCCTGCACTAATTTGACTCGATGAATATATTTCACCTAACTTTTGCTGCTATTTTTATTACTGATTTATTGGGTGGTGGATACAATAGAACAAACAAATCTCTTTGACAAAATTCAGCCAGAATGCTCCTCAGAATTGAAGATGGTGAGATTTCATCTCATTTTCATTGGACATGTGACCAGGAGGGACTATTCCCTGGAAAAGGACCTCATGCTTGGTAAAGTAAAGGGTCAGGCAAAAAAAAGAGTAAGTTCTCAACAAGTTAGATTGTCTCCGTGGCTGCAGCAATGAGTTCACACATGGAAAGAGAAATGTGAGGATTGTTCAAGAGCAGGTAGGCTTTCATTCTGCTGTGGTTATAAGGCCCTATGGGTTAAACTGATTCCACAGCAACTAACAACAACAGACATAGGGGGAGGACCCTGTTCGAACAAGTAGGTGATTTGCACTTGACTATTAACCTAAGCATTGGCAGCTCAAACCCACCCAGCAGTGTGATGGAAGAAAGGCCTAGTGACCCGCTTCCTTAAGGACTGCAGCCAAGAAGGTCCTGTGAAGCCATTTTACTTTACACAAGAGGAGTTACGATAAGTTAAAAGCAACTTGATGACAATTGGTTTAGGGTTTTTGGTTTAGATACACAGAAAGACTGTATGCTACTGATTTCTATGACTCAGGTTGGCACCGTATTACCAGCAACCAAGATTCAAATTGTTCCCTTGGATGTCTCTCCCATACTTCTAGCAGAACCACCTTGCTGAGCCAAGCACCACTATGTTCTAGAGTTCAATTGTACCACAAAATGAAAACAAGTTTAAGAGATGCCTGATTATGTGTCAAGACTTAACATTCAAGGATCTGGCCCTGAAGGCCCCATGAGCTGGGCCCCCACTGCTCTTCCTCTGCACCTGTGCAACAGATAGCATGCCACCTGAGTCCAATTGTAGCCAACATCTTTCACGTCTCAGTCCACAGGGCCCATATGCCTGCTGAATGGAAAGAAAGGAATTTCTTTGAAGGGTTTAGAATCCCTTCCACAGGTATCACATTAGAAACTCATAGAGAATGGGAGAAAAATGTGGAATAAAACTCAAATTCATAAAAAAGACCAGAGAGTGGTGGGACCCCCAAAACAATAGCCGTGAGTCACCCTTCTGGCCTGGAACTGAACTTACCACTGTGGATCTATTTTCAGCCCAATAATAGACATGTCAGAAAAGGGAGGTGTAATACTAGGGAAGGACAAACTCCTCAAAATAACCAACTATTTGAAATTCAAAGGCCATCTGCTTGAGGACAATGTCCAGAAGGTTAAGAAAGAAACCCACCACCACTGAGCAGGTTTCCACTCATTGCTCCCCTAGGTGGCATTTCTGCGGCTTTATATACAGGAGCAGACAATCTCAGCTTTCTCCTGCAAAGCATCTGGTGGGCTATGAATAGAAACAGGAAACATATAGAGGAAGTAGGCTAAGGGATATTACATTGTGGAGATTGCAATCAATGACATGAAACCCAAGGTCTATGAATTGTTGAATAGAAAACTGATTTTCCCTGTAAACCTTCACCCAATGTACAATAAAATGTTTGTGTTAGTCTGGATACTTTAGAGAAACAAATCCACAGAAACTCATGTAAAAGAGAGTTTTATGTAAAGGGTAAGTGCACATCAAGAAAACATCCCAACCCAGTGCTGCCCAAGCCCACAAGTCCAACATTAATCCATTAATCCATATATCCAACACCAACCCACAAAGTCCTCCTCCATCTCACAAAACACATGCAATGACACTGACTGCAGGAGGAAAGCCAAGTCAGTGAACTTGTAAGCATCTCAGCGCTGGCAGGGGTCTCCACATGGCTTGTCCAGCACCCAGGGATGCATCAGAGTAGGTCTATGTGGCTTCGCCTCAGGGATGTCCTGCAGGAAGTGAGCCTTGCCAGCTAAAGCAAGGAACTGGCTAAGGCAGCTGCACCCTGGTCCGACCATCAGAAAGCAAGAGACCCAAGAACTTAAAAGGTGAGGCTCATAGAGCCATTTATCCCTCTGCCCTTCAATTAACCCCACATGTGTTTATCGGCCAGGTTGGCATAATAAACTAACCACCTCAATGTTTTTTTTAAAAAAAACAAACAAGAATAATTCTCTCCTGTGAGAGAGCCAATCAAAAATTCACTGCCACCAAATCAATTTATATGCTTAGGGTACCTATATAGGAGTGGCTAGAACAACTCTCTATGGCTCCCAAGATTATAAATATGTATGGGAGTAGAAAACCTCATCTTTCTCCCAGGCAGCAGAGAGCCAACCCACTGCCAAAAACAAACAACAAAAAAGAACACTGCCATTGAGTACATTCCAATTTATAGTGGCTACAAATTCCAAAGCTATTCATCTATATAGGAGCAGATAGTCTACTTTTTCTCCCACAGAGCAGCTGGTGGGTTCGAACCTCCGATCTTGCAGTTAGCAATCCAAAGCCCTCTCTATTTCATAGCTGCTGTGCTGAACTTGGTTGGTTGGCACCAGGCAAGAACTTGTGGCCTTAAAGCAGAAATCAGCAGTGAAGAATAGAGGCAAAGCACGGCTTGGAGAGCTCCTGGCCATGTGGTTGCTCTTGATGGAAGAGATATTAGCTAGCATACCAAGGGCATCCCTGTTCCACCTTGTGGTACATCTCTGAGCCCTGTTCTTTAATCTTCTGTGGTTGATTCTTCTCAGAGCAACAATTGTTTGAAGCCTTCTGGGAAGTTGGAAGTGTGGAGTTTCACCAGCCCCAAATTGACAGAGATTGGATAAGAGGGAAAGACGGTAAAAACATATTCAGAAGGAAGAAGAGCAATTTTTATGGCTGCATCCAAAGACTACAAGCAAATATTATTTTTAACCCAACAGTCATAAAAACAAATAATAGAACTGAAATAAAAATAAAGGAATCATACTAATATGTAAGGCATTACATTTCCCCCATCTCTGCCCTCCGCTTCTTTGTTCTTCTCCATCTCTAAACAAATAAAAAAATTAAATTAACAATCTAAGATGTTGCTCATGGTGACCCTAAAGGGCAGAGTAGAAGTGCCTCTGTGAGTTAAGACTATAAAACTTTACAGGAGTCAAAAGCCTCATTTACCCCCTTGAATCTGATGGCTATTTCAAACTGCTGCCCTTGCAGTTACCAACCAGGCATGTAAACCTACTACACTACCAGGGTCTCAGGGAGGTGGAACTGACTCAGAATTGGGTTTTGGTTTTTGTTCTAGGTTTAAGATGGTGCTCATTTCATTAGGCAATATTTTGTGAACCATGATCAGAAAAGAAGGAAAGAAATGATGCCAATCAAACCCTGATACACATCTCAGTTTCAGAGATGATAAGAGTGTGTGTGTCTTGGGGCAAATCATATGAAATCTATGAACTATAGCACACTTGTATACACACATGTGCACATTCTAGCAAGGGCTGAAAAACTGCTCATCAAGAAGACGTTTTCCAAACAGGCTAGATTTGTGCTGACCCTAGAAAGGAGAGGGTTGGAATTCGAAGACATATATTTGCTGCCCGAAGACAACTCAGAATGCCTTTGACAGATAATGGACCACATTTCATATCTGAGAAATGTGCCTTATTTTTAAAACTGAAAGCAGCGGAGCTCATTAGATTTGCTTTCACTCTTGCCACAGAATGGCAGGGTAATTTTCGTCAGACCTGCTCCTCTTTGTTTTCCTCATTTTCCTTTTCCCTTGACGTTCATTTATGTTCTCTCTCTCCATCTTTTTTTTTTTTCCTTAAAATCTCATTTAGTTGTCTCCATAGTTCATTACTGTTGCCCGCCTCAAAGGCCCTTAATACTAACTGATTGTACGTGTTTATTACACTTGATAGGAAGTAATTTTACTGGAGCCCCTTTTGTCTCCTTCTTTGCAAACAATCTTATATCTCCCTGTCTATAACACTGTCCCTAAGAAAGTAGTGTTTTTAGCATGATATGTATTCATTATGAGCAGAGAGGTCATAATGAGTATTCATGAGGCTGAAAAGCAGGTACAATGAGCCCTTCGCCAGCACAGTTTCATGCCTGATTATAATGGAGATGATTGGTATTTATTTGGTATAATGTTCCTGATACCTAGTAGTGGCCATTTTCTCTTCATGATGAAAAGTTTGTTTGGATCAACTTATTCAGTCCATTTGTTATTTGTTAAAGTCTTACATAGGGCACATGACAAAAAGTTGGGCACAAATTAATTAAAATTCTATTAATCATCACTTAACATTTATTAAGTGGCCGACCTTTTCCCAGATCCTCTAGTGCACACTGAGGTTTGATCAAAAACTAAGTTATAGCCCCTGACCTCAAGTTTAGCTAAAAAGAAAACAGATTAGAAAGACACAAGACCCAACAACCCTTGAATAGTTAAATTAGTACAAGTATTCTTATATTTTCCCATCAGACGAGCCATTCTGAGAGGATCTCTCTTCCTCTCAACTAACAGAGACCAAATCCATGTCTACAACTCATCCACCTTCCTAACCCTGCCTGTATTTAAAACACATCATCTGAGAACTAAAAATAAAGCATCAATAGAGACATACAAACATCATAACCTATTCCACTGGGTGTATCTTCTGTTTTACTTCTCTGAGGTCTGTAAACAAAACGCAGAACATGTTTCTCTTCCATTTTAACCATGGAAAATTTCAAACATACATCAAGTAGAAAGAATAAAATATAAACTTCCAAATACCTATCACTAACTTCAGCAATATTCAACAATACTACCACTTCATTTCCTCTCTATCCATTACCTTTCTTTTTTATTGGATTTCATAATCAAGCCTAGCTGCCCTATCATTTAATCTATAAACCTCTCCATATAGATTGCCATGTGATTAGGGCTATTTCTTTTAACATCAAAATATTGCTGCATATTAGGCTGGGTTCTCTAGAAAACCAAAACTAGTGGCACTTATATATGTATGTACATACTCACTGCCATCGAATCAATGATGACTCTTGTGGGTTTCCAAGACTGTAATTGTTTACAGGAGTAGAAAGCCCAGTCTTTCTCCAGTGGAGCTGCTGCAGATTTTGACCTGCTTACCATGTGGATCACAGCCTAATATGCTACATCACCAAGGCTCCATATACAGAAAAAATTTTTCAAGGAAATAGCTCACACAGTTGTAGAAGTGGGTGAGTCCTAGTCTATGCAAGTTCCAAGTTCATGGGTCAGATGTTAAGCTAAAGGCTTCTAATGACTCAAGAAATTTTGGGAGCTAAAGAATCCAAGATCAATTGTTAGTTCACAGGCTCATGGCTACAGAAATGGATGAATCCAAGGTAAGTCTCATTTCATTCAAATGTGTTTTTCCTCCTGTTTGTCACCAATTTTTTGTTGTTGAAGGAAATTATCTATTCATCAATAGCTAGGATCACTATGAGTTAGAATTGACTTCATGGCAATAGGCTCAGTGTCATTCAATGTGTCCCCTTTCCTCCAGTATTTTCTCTAAACTGGCTGTCAGAGATAGAGACTTCCCTACATCTATGTTCAATAGTTTTAGCAACAAGATGCCATGGACAGTGCTGTGTTCTTCCCATAGCATCACATCAGACTTAGAACATGGCTGCTCGTGGTTAATGAGGGGTAGTAGTTTCCGGTGATATCAATCTAGTCAATCCACTGAAAATATCCCCCAAGAAATTTTATCCAGCGTTTGTGATGGATTAATTGCCTAAACAGTCTATTTCATTTAGGGCTTTACTTTGAATAATTAATTCTTGCATGTTACAGATAGACCACTAAATAAGACCATTTACTCATGAATTTCTTAAGCCAAGTCAGAAAAGAAAAACCTGAATTTCAAACTATTTTCAAGTAACAAAACATAAACATACTTTAAACAATCGTCAAAAAGATGAAATGATATTTTTTAATTAAAATATATTTTCTTAGGTTCCCTCACACTCTTTTTAGAGAAGGACCCTATTTAATACTTAAAAAATATATATCGCACACATCTACTTGATAGTATTTGTCCTTTTAACCCCTTTAGATTGGGAAGATATGAACTATGAAAAGTTTCTATGAATTTGGTGACCTTTTAAGTAGATTTCTATTTTATTAATCATAGTGGCTTTCATAATGCACACACTTGAGAAATACCAAATATGTCATAAGGATACAATGAAATACTTTTAAAATTATAAGGGTTGCAATCTCTTCCCCTTCTCTATTACATTCCCAAACCTTGCTCCCTCCAAAGACAGATTCTGACATGAAATCTAGTCTGATATTCTCCTTTGCATCCAAACCCTTGGTACGAGGCTAACAGTGTGGTAGGGGAAATCCCAGGCTAATGCAGCCAGAGAGGTCGATAAACACAACAAAGAGCTGATCAAGAAAGAAGGTTGACAGAGGGAAACCTTCAAACTAAGTGTCAAAGATAGCCTGTGGGAGATTAAAGCATCATTTCCTCGCCAGATATATTCCCCATCACTACCACACTTTGATACTTTTTCAATCATTCTGGATGCCAGGATTCTTAATACATGTCCTGCATATATGTGAGTTCCGGCTTGATTCACACGGTGTTTAGCACAATCAGCTGCTAACTGAAAGATTAAAGATTTGAGTCCATTCAGAGGCACCTCTGGAAAAACCACAGTCAACCATGGCAAGCTCTGTAGAGTACAGGTCTCCTCTGACACATTTGGGGAAGCAATGAGTTGGAATTGATTCACTGGTTTATTCACAGATGTGTGAGCTGTAATGTTGATTTTGTAGACAATGTTTCCTATGTATATCAGTCAACAGATTTTTTTTACAATAACTCTAAGCAGTTTCCTTCCCTCCCCCACCTCACTGAGCTCTACAGTCCCACAAATGCTCACTTTGGTACTTTGGTTCTTAATGTATCATCTGTAGACTCTCCATTCTTCACAACCCCACAGTAATGGTGAGAGCATTATCCACCAAAGACCTTTTGTGCATAAATCCAAGCATGTACACAGTCCCAAGAGTACCCTCTAGGCTAGTGAGTTATCCCCCAAGGCCAACCAGACAGCCCACAGAACGATCTGTCCTAGTGGTCATCAAGAGAAGTAACCCCAACAGTCTACACCCAACAAGAAATACAGTGCAGGGGGTGGGGGGATTATTTTACACAAACATAAGAGAAAATATAAAGAACAAGTTCGCATACTTCTTCGCCTCTAATCACATGAAACTGAAACTAGCAGCTTGGGAAGCACTCTCCTGCTAAGTCAAAACAGAGGGTCTAACCATCTGTTCAAGAAAAGCTACTGGGCTGAGCAGGTCAAGAACCTCAACGAATACTTGAATTAACCCTTGGGGGTCCCAACCCAACCCTTTTCCTTCTCTACTATAGGCCATTTGATGCTTTGGCTGATATTCCTCACTTAATTGAAAACATGTTATTCAAGAACTCATGAAGTGAAGCTTTTGAAATTGTGAAGTAATAAAGCAATTTGCCACATGTAGAACTGACTTTACATAGAAGCTGGGAAGATGACGTACAACTACAATCCATCAATCAAAAAAGACTTGGAAAGTATCTTGGGTGAGTCAGTTCCATGGGAAAGCATCCCATAGGAGGATGGGGGTGCAAAGTCCTGCTTCAGAGTTGGCATCAAAAGAATGGTGAGGATGCCAGCTACACAATCCCTAGCTTCAGCTGCACTGTAGAGCCCTGTGGTAGTTACATAATCTGGTGTCAATTTGAGGATTAAGAGTGTAGGGGTGGAGTCTACTCTATCAATCAGGTTCTAGCCAATGAGGTCTTTGTGTGGGCATGGGCTTCTCCTGAGGATTCTGGGAACTCCCCGCCCCCCACCCCACCCACCCCACCCCCGTCTCTGCCCACACCCTTGGAGACTCTCTCCTGGCAAGGCTCACTTCCTGCAAGACATTTCTAAAGAGAAGCCACATGAAGCTACCCTGATTCAGCCAGAGCCCTTGGAGCTGGAGAAACCAGGTGGAGAACCCTACCATCACTGAGATGCTTACACCACCATTGGATCCACAAGACTTCCCATCTAAATCTTCCTGCATTTGGCTTCATTGCATGTGTTTCATGAGTCTAAAGAGGACTTTGTACATTGGTATTGGACATCTGGGCTAATATAAGATTTATGGACTTGATCTGGCCTGGGCTGGGATGTTTTCTCAATATTCAATTGCTCTTATATATAAAGCTCCTGCTTATACATAAGCTCATGAGTACACATATACACACTGCTCATGAGTGTGTTTATGAATTTGCTTCTCTAGTCTACCCAGACTAGCATAAGCCCTTTTCTAAATGTTTAAAAAATGGAGAAAGCAAATTGCCACAAAACAAAGGCTGTCTAATCTCTCCATCAGGCCTCTAGTCCAATACTCTTCTTAATTTCCTTGTAGAAATGCTCAACTAAAATTTACTCTGAAATACAAATCAGAAAAAAATTAAAAATATATTGGGCTGACACTCATTTGTGCCTTGAAAAATAAATCTTGACAAGAGTCACGTGACATTTCTCTAACAGAACCAAGGTCTTCTCCCTAAGTAATAAATCAAGGTTCAATATCCACCCATCCATCCATTCATTCAATAGGTGCTAGGAGATACAAAGATGAAAAGGACCAGGTGCTGATCCAAAACATTTTTTGCCCTAACTTGCTGACGTTAGTTGCCATCAAATCTGATCTGACTTATGGCAACCCCACGTACAACAGAGTAAAAGGTCACACAGTCCTTCGCCATTTCACAGTCATTGGTATGAACAAGTTTATTTCTGCAGCCACTGTGTATTTTGATGCCTTCCAACATAGGGAACTCACATTCCAGTGATTGAGAGGATTTTCACTGACTAATTTTTGTAAATAGGTCATAATATTTTTTTTCTTGGTCTGGCTTAGTCTGGAAGCTCACAGTAAACTGTCCCCTGTGGATGATCCTGCTGGCATTTGAAATATTAGTGACAAAGCTTCTAAAATCAAAGCAACAAACATAGCTATCTGCACCAAAGTGGAACAAATTGACAGATGAGTTGTGAGTGGTCTAATTAGAGACAGTGATAACCACTCATTCACAGTCACACAACCAGTGCAAACCTATCAAACTACGGTTGAGCATATTCATTTTTTCAGTGAGGAATAAGGCAAGGCCACACAGGGTTTGTCTTTATGTTGTTAGGTGCCATCCAGTGGGTTCCAACCCATAGCAACTTGATGCACACCAGAACGAAATACAGCCTGGTCCTGCACAATTTCTTGAGCCCATTGCTGCAACCATGGTGTCAACAGATCATGTTGGGGTTCTTTCTCCTTTTCACTACCCCTCTACTTTACCAAACATGATGTCCTTCTCCGGGGATTGGTCTCTCCTGACACCATTCCAAATTATGTAAAACAAAGTCTCCCGATCCTTACTTCTAAGCAGAACTCTGGCCATACTTCTTTCCAGACAGACTGGTTTGTTCTTTAATCAGTCCACGGTACCTTCAATATTCATCTCCAGCAAGACAATTCAAACATATCAATTCTTCTTCAGTCTTCTTTATTCAATGCCCAACTTTCACATACATATGAGGCAATGGAAAATATTGTGCCTTGGATCAGGCACACTTTCGTCCTCAGAGTAACAGCCTTGCTTTCCAATACCCCTTTAGGGTCTTGGGCAGCAGATTTACTTGATGCAATGCATCTTGTTATCTATTGACTGCTGCTTCCATAAGCATTGATTGTGGATCCAAGCAAGATAAAATCCTTGACCATGTCAACATTTTCTCCATTTATCATGATGTTACCTATTGGTGTTGAGGTTTGGGTCCCCAACACTAAAATGGGTCCTAAGGAGCAACTTTGTGATTATGGAAAATAAGACAGATCGAAGAGCGGGACACGGACTCCTGTCCCGATGTCAGGACCAAGAGAGAGAATGTATTTCCCAATGGGTACATATAATGGGACTTACAGATCTCTCAAAAGGCATATAAGTCATACAGTGAACATAGTCAATGAGTAATATCATAAGCAGGTAACATAACAAACAGGCAATGAAGTGAGTCATCATCTTGATCTAGTCTTAGTTGGCCATGGACACCCCAGAGTTCTTCCCAAGGGAGCAATCTATGATCCATATCTGAAAGAGACCTCAGAAGTGGGGTTGCTACATTTTATGATGGGTTGAGCTGTAAAACTTTCAGGCATAGTGAACAGTCAGATGAAGGAATGAGACATCTTTATGGTAACTCCTTGATGACAGTTCCTTCATGGGTGGGTTACTGGATGGACTGTGCTCAGTCTTGAGAATGTGCATGAAGAGTTATTTATATCTAATCACCATGAGGGTCTTAGCCCCCCCCCCCCCAGAGTTGGCTTTTCAGGCCCGTAATTACGCACATAGAGGATTTAGCTGCATTACATTCTCATCCAGGCCCTCAGCTTACGGTATATTGGCCCAGTTTTGAGGACTTTGATTTCCTTTACATTGAGTGGCAATCCATACTGAAGGCTACAATCCTTGATCTTCACCAGCAAGTGCATCAATTCTTCCTCACTTTCAGCAAGCAAGGTTGAGTCATCTGTATACACGCCCTCTTCCAACCCTGAAGTCACACTCTTCTTCATGCAATCCAGCTTCTCGATGATTTGCTCAGCATGTAGATTGGTGAGTATGGTGAGAGGACACATCCCTGTTACAAACCTTTCCTGATTTTAAACCATGCACTATTCATTTGTTCTGTTTCCACAATTGCCTCTTGATCCACTGACTAGTTCCACATAAATACAATGCAGTTTTCTGGAATTCCAATTCTTCTCAAGGATATCCACAGTTTATTATGGTCCCCACACTGTTGAATACTTTTGCATTGTCAATAAAACACAAGTAAACATCTTTCTGGTATCCTCTGCTTTGAGTCAAGATCCATCTGACATCAGCAATGGTATCCTTTGTACCAAGTCCTCCCCTGAATCAACCTGAACCTCTGGCAGTCCACTGTCAATGTACTGCTGCAAATATTGTTGGATTTTTTTAGCAAAATCTTATTGGTATGTGATAGCAAATGATATCGTTCCATATTTTGAGCATTCTGTTGGGCCATCTTTCTTTAGAATGGGCACAAATAAGTATCTCTTCCAGTTAGTTGGCCAAGTAGCTGTCTTCCAAATTTCCTAGCATAGACCCTAGCATTATAGTGTTTCATCAGCTTGTTGAAACATTTTAACTGATAGTCCATGAATTCCTGGAGCCTTATTTTTGGCTAATGCTTTCGGTGCAACATGAACGTCTTCCTTCAGCACCACTGATTCTTGCTCATAGGCTGCCTCCTGAGATGGTGGGGTTTTGACTTCTTCTCTTTGGTACAGTGACTCTGTGTATTCTTTCCATCTTCTCTTGATGCTTCCTGCATCCTTCAATATTTTATCCATAGAATTTTTCAAGATAGAAACTCAAGGCTTAATTTTTTTTCTTGAGTTCTTTTCATTTAAGATGTACTGAGTGTATTCTTCCCTTCTGATTTTTTAATTTTAGGTCTTCGCACATTTCATTATCATATTTGTGTTCTTGAACTGCCTTTGAAATTTTCTGTTTAGCTCTTTGACTTCATCCTTTCTTCCATTTGCTTTTACTGTGCTATATATAAGAGCAAGATTCAGAGTCTCTTCTGACATCTACTTTGATTTTTTTTTTTGCCTATCTTTTTAATGACATTATGATTTATTCATGAATGATGATCTTGTTCTCGTACAGCTTATTAGTTCTTCTTCCATTAGTGTTCACTGGGTCAATTCTGTTCTTGAGATGGTCTTGAAATCAAGTGTGATAGACTCAAGGTCACATTTTTTACTCTCATGGAATTGTTTTAATTTCTTCAGCTTTACTCTGAACTTGAAAATGAGTAATTGATGGTCCATTCCACAGTCAACCCTGACCTATTTTAACTGCTGGTATTGAGCTTCTCCATTGTCTCTTCCCACAGATGTAGTGCATTGGATTTCTGTGTATTCCATCTGGAGGAGTCCATGTGTCTAGTTGCCTTTTGTGTTGTTGAAGAAAGGGTATTTGCTTTGAACAACTCATTGGTTATGCAGAATTCTAACATGTAATCTCTAGTTTTGTTTCTATCACTGTGTCCATATTTTCCAACTATTATTCCTTCCTCTTTGTTTACAACTTTTGCATTATAATCTCCAATAATTGTCAATGCATCCTGATTGCAAGTTTGGTCATTTTCTGACTGAAGACGTTGGTAGAATTCTTCAATTCTTTATCACTAGCATTTTTGGTTGAAGCATAAATCTGAATAATAGTTGTATTGATTGGATTTCCTTGAAGGCAGATAGATATTATCCTATGATAGACAGCACTGTACTTCATCATTGATTTTGCAATGTCCTTGTTGACAATCAATGCCAAACCATTCTTCTTGATTGTGCCATTTCAGCCATAGCAATTCACGCGATTTTTCTGATTCAAAATGGCCAATACCAGTCCATTTTAGCTCACTAATGCCTTGGATATTGATCTTTATGCATTCTGTCTCATTTTGACCACTTCCAATGCTCTTGGATTCATACTTCACACATTCCAAGTTCTGATCTCTAGCAGGTTTTTACAGCTTCTTCTCTTTACCTTGCGTCATGGCCCATCAGCAAATGAAGACCCTGAAGGCTCCACTCCCATGGGCCTTACCCCACCCTCATTACCATGGTCAACTCCACACTGAGAAATCAGCTCTTCTTCAGTCCTATTTCGAGTACTCTGGGACCTGAGAGGCCCATCTTGTAGCCACTACCTCTAATAGCGATCTGCTTCCATTAATTAGGTTTTCAGTATCTGACAATGTCTCAAAGCATGCATAAGGGTTTCAGAGGCTCCTTCCTCTAAACGTGGAGCCCAGTCCTTCTTCATTGCCTGATCTCAGTCTGGAAGCTCCGGTGAAACCTGTTCACTTTGGGTGACCTTTCTAGCACTTGAAATACCCATGGCATAGCTTCCAGCATCATAACAAGCCACACAATGGCAAATGACAGACAAGTGGTGGTTAGCAGAGGTATGTCATTAGGATTTTTTTCCCACTGCCATTTCTGACTATAGCATTAGGCTAAGAAAAGGATAGGAACCACTTTTCCCCCCAAGCAATTCAAGTTCTCAGTATCTGAAGTTATTTGTGGCTAAAGTGCTTACCTAAGAATGATAGTCACATCAAGAGAACAATTTCCGTGAAAAATAAAATTTAAAAGACAGTGATTTAACCTCATGTAGGACTTCATACTTATGGGATTATGGGAGAAGGAAAGTGAGTGATAGTTTTTGTTGTTGTTGTTTTTTAATATGTACTGTTGATCAAATGAGATGCATTAATTAAGTCCAGGCCCTGTTTTTCAATGATGCACTGGGCAAAGATGAGCTGTGGAAGTAATTCGCTGCCATCCAGTCATGCTGAGCTGGCTGTTGAGTCCCTAGGGTTCTGGTCCCACTATGGATGTGGCCTCCTATAAGCAGTAGGGCCTGTTTGGGAGAGCTTCCAGTGGTTCTTCCATAGCGAGAAGCGCTGGAGTTTCCCAGGCGGTTCCCTGGGTCATCTTCAACCACAGTGTGCATGTGAAGCACTTAGGTTGCGATGAAGAACACTGGGATCCATCAAGGATTCTAACTGAGTTGACCAGGGTTGAATTCAGCAGTCTACATTTATAATAAGCAAACCAAGTGTGGTGTGAAAGCCCAAAGTAGTTCCATGATCCCCTCTCCTGGTGTTTGTGCTTTTGTGTAATCCACTTGACTGTGCATGGGATCACAGACTTACTTCTACCCAATAGAATATAACAAAAGTGATGTGGTTGAATCCTGTGATTGAGCTGTATTATCTATGAGCCCCTCTTAAGAGTCGACTGCTCTGTAGACTCTCTTTTCTGATTCAATGAACTCAGAGACCATGCTGGGAAGGAGCACATGAATTGGAGGTGTTTTCTAGAACTGTGGCTTCCCAGAGTTGAAAGAAACCTGCAACCAGAAAGTAGCAGTGACCCTCTGCCTCCAGAACATGAATTGTAATAACAGCTTGTGTGGATTCCCCCACAGTTGATCCTCTGGGTGAGTCCAGAGACCAGCAGGAATCACAGTTGGAGCCATGGGAGAAACCAAGCAGAAGATCCACCACAGCTGAGCCTGGGGAAATGGTCAGATGATAAACGTGGGTTGTTTTGAGCTCTGGTGTTTCAGATGTTAAGTACTAACAGATAGCTAATACCAGATGGCTGCTGGCTGAGCTGCAGACCACAGCACTATGCTTTGGGCTTTGAGAGCCATTGACTCAGTCAGGCTAAGGCGGAACCTCAAAGGTCCACCAGTGCTAAACTACCTTGACCCACACCTTTGAGCTTTGTTTTCAATTTGTTTATATTAACAATCAGCCTCAGTGGGTCTTTCAGTTTTTCAAGGGCATTTTGTTGTGTGAGTAACTCCTGACTACTACCCTAGGCTGGCAATTGGACCTCATAGCTAGATGTGGTCCCAGGTGGTACATTCAGGGGCTAAGCAGCAGACACATCATTGTCTGTGCCTTTCATCACTCTGAGGTAGTGGGCTGCTCCCGGAAAAAATTGTTTGCGTCTTAAATGCCCCTCCTTAGTCTTTTAATTTCTAATGTATTGCAAGATCTATTTTTTAGGTGGTAATAAGACAAGTGAGTGTGTGTTCATTTTAGTGTCTGTATCCCCCTACATACACACACACAGGAATAAAAGCACTATAAAAGAAGTCAGGGAGTTGACTGGTGTATTCCCATAGAATTTGCTGGCACTATTAATACATGGATAGTTATGAAGGAAATTACAAGAGAAAGGAGGGAGGAGAAAGGATGAGAGGAAAGGAGGATGAGAATGGTTTTATAAATTTTTGTGGAAACATTTTAATCATCTTGGGTCTGCCTCAGACAACCTTAACTTCCCTAAACTGGACATAAGTGGATCAGTTTTCAAGATAACTATATTTAATATGCAGAGGAATGCTAAGTTTTACACCATCACAGAACCATTACTACTAGTGTAATTGTGAGCTAACCTTTAGGGCAAGCCATGGGGAGCCTTATGAAATGTTTTTATCATCCCAAACCTTCTCTCACAAATCAACAGGTACCAGAGGCCTCCTAATGACACTCCTCATTTTCTCATTGTTCTAAGATAATAAAACCCTGAATGCAGGATTGATCTTTCCTTCCAAGCTTAAAAATCATGATGCAATGGTGTCACCTTGTCTCCAATCTTTCAGGATCCACTATAGGGCAGATCTAAGCTAAGCTAGTCAATGAAGCTGTGCTCAGATCTTCATGAGTGACCTTGAAATCACGGATTTTTTTCCAGCTTACCAAGTTTGAGTTGAACTAACCCCAACCAATTATCATCAAATTGACTCCCGCTGACAGTTACCGCGTGTCTGTCAAACTGGAACTGTGCACTGCTGGGTTTTCAACAGCTTTTTCTTCTTTTTTAATAGATTGCCAGTCTTTTATCTGAGTTGGATTCAATCTTCAAACCTTCTGAATGGGACTCTTTTGAACCTCCAAGAAGTAGCCAGTAGAAATACTGCAGGTGGTGACATGGTGATTTAGTCTGAAAAACATTTGTTAACAAAACACAGCCCAAAAGGCAAGTTGTCCATTAAACCCACTTTCTGAAACCACCCATCTTGACTGTACATTTATATCTGTCATAAAATACCCCCAGGGTCTTCAATCAGCCACAATTTACAGCCAATTGAAGACAGCAGGCATATTTTTAGAAGCCTTTACAGAGACGCCACTGTTCCTCTCTGGGACTCCTTCTTATGCTAATCCATTTCCTGTCAAACAGTAGACTCACAGGAGGAGATGGCCCATTGGGGAAGGGCCTCATTAAAGCACAATAGCTTTAATAGGCCAATCTTTAAACAGACCGCCCAGTGTGGAAGCTGCTTAATAGAACCACCTCTGAGAGGGAAGTAGCTCTCTGAGTTTCTTTTTCTGGCCTAAGACAGATCTGTGATATGATGTTAACAAAGGTTTTCGCAGCTCCAGATCTCACAGCAGGAAAACCAGTTTGGTGGTGTTATTTTGCTTTCTTTACCACTTCACTAGCTTTAGTGATCTAATTCATTTAAGTCTATCTGTAGACCTATCTGATGAGTTTCCTGCATTATTTATCCTAGAGAAAATTAGGAAAACCATTATCAGCTCGTTCTTGTTTCTCATCAAGTCTAACCATTGAGCACACTGATGCTCTGTTTAATCAAATAATTGGTCTACACAGAATTGATATTTCCACTCACACTTTGTTTTTGTTTTTTTAAATGAAGGAGAAAAGAAAAATTTCTCAAGTATCTGTTCTTCCGTTGGAGCCTAGTTCACCATGATCATCTCTCGACGTTGAGGCGTGGGTGCAGAACACAGCCAAGGTGGTGGAATGCACACTACCCCACCCACCTGTGCCTGGTATGGGTGAGTGTGTGTGTCTGTGTGTGCTTGTGTGGTGAGCCAACACCTGCCCTGCAGCATAATGTTCAAAGCAAAACATAATGTTCAAACCAAGCCAACCACCATTGAATCAGTCCTGACTCACTGTGGCGCTGCTCTCCACAGGGTTTTCCAGGACAATAGCCTTTCAGACATCGACCTCCAGGCCTTTCTTCCAACCAGTGCCTGGCTGGATTTAAACTGCCAACCTTTCACTTGGTAGATGAGTGCTTAACTCAAGAGCACCTGGTGTTTAACAGGCTGTCCTTTCTAACTCTCTGCTTCTGTACATTAAAGGTGTACACTCAATATTATGCACGTTATATGCAAGGGAGAACACAGGTGTATGTGAAGACAGGAAGCCACCAGGTGGCATGAAGGAAACCAGAACATGCCAGATTCGATGCTGAACACTCAACACACATGATCTCCCTTAATTCCTGTGAGACACATTGTTTTTCCTCGTTTTACACAGGAAGAAACTGAGATTCAGAGGGGTTAAGTGAACAGCTGTGAAATCAGCCCAGCAGAGCCCTTAGCCATATCTCCTGAAACATCACCAAGGTATCCCTAGTCTGCTAACTACTAACTACAGCTCTTTCCTCGTCTGTGTGTGTGTGTGTGTGTTTTATGTTTTCTCCTCAATTCACCCAAAGTCCTGGCTTTGCCTGTCTGTTTTTGTTTATTGTTTTTATAACTAAAATATTAAGTCATCTCCCCAGATGACTCCCAAATTGGCAATACTCACCACATTGGACCTGATTTAGGGAGCAGGTTGATTTAATCACAAAAAAATCTGTAATGTAATCCTACCACACAGTACAACCATTACCCAAATAAATCATCAACGCAAGAACTGAAAACAGATATGATCCCTAAAAGGAACAGATGTTGATGGCACAGGCTCTTAAAAATATAACAGCTATTTTTTCTATGGGATCTTCCCTTATAACAGAACCAGCGAATAAACAAATCAATCAACCAATCAGTGTATGGGGGAAATGAGGACCATAGACCAAGCCTAACATGCTCTTTTCTTGCCACTGCCCATCAAATCAACACCTCCCCCAGTTGATGTGAGGTGTCACTTCCTCTCCTACATGTTGGCCCACAAAAGCAATGACATTTGTTGATGACACCCATTTGGTTTTTAGAGGCTAAGGTGGATTGTACTCACCTTCCCTATTAGCCAAGAAATTCCTTCTTGTATTCTTGCAGCTGATTTTCTGAGCTGCAAGAGGTTCTAATCAATCTTCCTGGCTTCATTTCTCAGAATCTCACAATCTCCACAAGGAACATTTCAAACCTGATTTATCATCATTACCAGACCCTAAATATTCACCAGATTCTATATTATTTATTACACCTAGTTAATTTCTCTGTTCTGGCCTTATGGGTCGAATCACAGAGCATGTGAAAGATTATCCCTGCAATAAGTCATGAAGACTCCATTATCATGTAGAGTCACATTCAGAAAGCAGCGTTTCGCTCCCGCACATACACACAGAATAGCTCTGAACAGTATTCAAGTCCCTCTGCTTCTCTTATCAACTCTGCTCCCCACTGGCAGCCTGAAGCGACACTCAGGATTGTAAACCACAGTGGAACCTTCACCACCCTCCCTCAGGCAGAGGAAGAGGCTCGTCACTGTTGCTGTATCACAGAACCTGGTAAGGTGCTGGGGTAAGAGTGTGATCCCAAGTTCAGTCCTTCTGTAGGGGGAGCAAGTGTCCTAAGGTCTTACTTGGTGAAGTGAGAGGTACATACAGGTCACGGCACCACTTGTCTAGGACACAGTGGCACGTTCCAGTTGGGCCCTTCATTGAGAACAAGAGGGCCCCTGGGTAGAACAGATGGTTATTTTGCTTACTTGCTAATTGAAAAGTTAGTGGTCCTAGTCCCCCCAGAGTCTACCAGTGTAGAAGAAAGGTCTGATGATCGAGTTTAGAAAACCAGCCACGGAAAACAGAATGGAGCCCAGTCCACTCTGACACAGGTGGTCATCCTGAGTCCGAATCCGGTAGAACCTACAACTGGAAAGAGAACATAGATCTCTCAATGCTGGCTTCCATGTGTGCTCATCAGAAGGAGACATGTGGAGCCCACATCCCCATTCTTCCCCCTCATCCCATCCCTCCCAGCAAGCGAGCTGGGGACCTCCGGTCCTACCCCAGTCCCTCCCCTTCCTTCCAGGGGACTTCTCTCAAATGAGGGAAGTGGTTCTGCCATGAACTAAGCTGTCCCTGTGGACGAGACACCAGTGATGACAGAAGGAGTTGCGTTTCAATTCTCTTTCAGGAAACCTCTAGCTCATCAGAGTTCTGCATTCTAAGGAGACTTATTCAAGCCCTGGTTCAGCTCATGAGTCTCTCTGATGCATATTGAGGATGAGGGACAGCACGTCTGGATCTAAAACTCTAAGGGTCAAAAAACACAGACTGTGTGTCAGCAGATGACAGAATTCTAGCCAATGCAAGAAGTGGTTGGATGACCAGTTTCTTCTCAACCTACAAAGGAACCCCAGTAGAGCCCCTTCTGTGGGGCAACAAAGCAGCAGTTAGGTGAGAACTCTCCGGGATGAAGCACGGGCCTAAACCTGACACCTGCTACGACCTTTCTTGTGGGATGGTGTGACTCTTGGAGGGCATTCAGGATTAAACCCACAAAATCACAGTCTCCATGCCTGGAGAGATTTCCACATTCATCTCATCTATGAGTTGAAAATTATCAACCCGTGGAAGAATTTTGCTTTGTTCACAAAGTATTAGCCTACTCAGGTTTATTGTTTTACCCAATATTTAACAACTAAAGAGATTTTCCATCCCAATCTGAATTGAGAACAACTCTTTAAAAAAAATTAGATCTGATCACATGGTGTCTGGGTTCAGTTTGAGTTTGAACAGTGGGATTGTCCCCTTTAGATGGGCATGCGCTCTGCCACAGTCTACCAGTCCTCATTGCCACCTACGCCCCAGCCACAACTTAAAACAGAAGCTCGGTATGTTTCATTGTTTTATTCTAAGCCTTCTTCATTCACATGTATTTTCTGTTTGGCTCCAGTGAACATGAGTACTTGGCATTGGTAAGCTGGTAGAAACCATAGGAAAACCCACTGAGGATCAGAAATATAAAGTGGCAGATCGATGGTCACACAGCCCGTCAATGTGAAATGAGGGGCAGAATCCCAGCTCCTTTGTGAGCAAGTGCTATTTCAAGTCCACCACAGAGCCAGCTCTGAAGATGCTATCTCTCTACCTTGTTGCTGTTGTTGTTGTTAGGTACCATCAAGTTGGCTCTAACCCATAGCGACCCTGTGCACAACAGAATGAAACACTACATGGTCCTGTGCCCTCCTCACAATGTTCCTATAGATAAGCCCATTGATGCCACCACAGTGTCAGGCCATCTCATTGAGGGCCTTCCTCTTTTTATGCTGCTTCTCCACTTTACCAAACATGATGTCCTTCTTTAGGGACTAGTCTCTCCTGATGATATGTCTGAAGTATATAAGAAGAAGTCTTGCCTCTAAGGGCACCCTGGCCTGACATCTTCCAATATAGGTTGGTTTGTCCTTTCAGCTGTCCATGGTACTTTAAATATTGCTTTGCAGCACCGCAATTCAAATGAATTGATTCTTCTATTGTCTTCCTTATCTTGCTTGTACAAAAAATACTTTTGCTCTCTCATTTAATTTATTCTAGCAATCAAGTTTCCATGTTTTCTCTTAAAATATATAGCCAAAAAATTTACTATTTATCCCCACTGCTTTATAAATAACAAGTACCCAAAACCCAAACATCCTTTTGTGTGTTCAACAAAAATATCGACCTGGTGAACATGTAAGATTTCTATCTTCTTTGCAAAATCAGAACTAGGCCAAAACCTTATTATTCCAGCCTCTGCATTGATAGTTCAAATCAATGATACAAAGAAGATTTCTGGGGGAAAGGTTAAAGTAATTGGCAGAGTACTCTAGTGTTAAACCATCATAAGCACATTCAAAGCAAAGAATTAAAAAAAATAATTCATAAGCTCATTATAAATCAGTTCTATCACTCTACATACAGGCTTTACAAGATATTGTTCTATAATCTAATACCACACACTTGGAAGCATGATAGCTGCCTATCTGTTAAGATCTTCTCTCATCAGACCTGTCACGGATTAAAGGCGGCCCATGCTCCCAAAGAGGCAGGATGTGTAAAGACTGAGTAAATTAGGGAGAGTGGCTCCATGACAGTGGTGTCATGAGGACTGGTGACACCCAGTGCAGCCATTCCCGGTGTCACCCCCTCCCCTGAAATGGGCCTTTCCTTCTGCCAGACCACGTAGCATCCTTAGTAATGTTGATTGTCCATTTCAATTATAGGCTTATATGTGATAACTGTAGTTGTAAGGTGCATAAATGCTTAGGTTAGATGGACACTAACAAAAAATTGTCTTGTAAGATTTTTACTCATTGAATTATAAGACTATGAATTATGTTATTAATAATGGAGTGGAAGCCTTTTTTATAGTTCTCCTTTGTTGTTGTTGGTCTATTAATTTTTTTCAAACCATTTTATTAGGAGCTAATCAAGACGTCATACCATTCCATAGTTCAGTCACATCACGTAGTATTGTATAACTGCTACCAAAATCAGCTTCAAAACACTTTCTTCCTTCTTGAACTCCTTGATATTAGCTCCCCCTTACCACCCCCCACTACCCCCACTGTACCCTCCAGGAACCCTTATGCCAGTTATGGTCTCTATGGGTTCATCTAGCTGGGTTTTATATACCAAAAAACATAGAAAAATACATAACAAACATTGAAGAAAGTTAACCACAATGACAAAAACACAACACAGATAAACCTCAAAAAAAAACCTCACGGAAAATATTAAAAACCAGATCAAGCCCAAAATGTATCAAGTGGATATAAGAAGCCAAGGTTTTACCCATTCAAGTCATATTTGTTATTTTAATCTACTATAGTCATCACTCCAATCCTCTCTGTTTGATAGCCAAGTCATTTCCATCCCATGGTTAGAGGGAAACCATGGGAGCCTTGTTCTTTGTTTAGATCCTGCACATATATTTTGGGCTTCCACTGTCATCGATAACTTTCTGCACACCAGCATCTCACAATTTAAACTCTGATATTATTCTCTTCTTCAGATTTGGATTATATAATTTACAATCCTTGCATCATGGATATTGGTGTACTTCTTCCATGTGGACTTAGTTGATGTCTCACTTAGATGGCTACTTGTTTGAAAACAAGCCTTTAAGACCCCAGACCCGATAGTCTGACACCATCCAGTTTCTCCACGACACTTTGGTATAGATAGCATCCATATCTTCTGTGTTTTCTTTATGAAGGTGCATCACGAGCAGGGCTATGTTGTAAGAACTAATTGTTCTTAGGTTGGAGTTAGGATTAAGTGCGAGTCCCAAATCCAATCCTGATTCGTTTTTTTTTTTTTGTCTGCCTCTGGCTCAAACTAGAGACATCCTTGTTAATTTATGGTAGAGAAACTCATTGATTATCTCCCTGGGGCACAAGTTCCTTCTGTTTATAGTGTCATTGGTCCTGTTTTTAAAACACTATTAAGAGAGGGAGACGGAACAACTGAAAGCTAACTACTTATCACAATACCTGGATTATTCTCTTGTACAGAATAAATCCTTACATGACTGGAACCTATTTGAACAAATAATGGAAGTTGGTCATCAGGTAAAAGTTACAATAATATTCACTGGCACTGACAGGCACAGGTCTACCACAGGTCTACATATCTTAATATACTGAGTATCTCCTTTTTAAAAAAAATATTATTTCAGTCTCTAAAAAGCTATTGCTATAGCCTCACAAATACTATTTACCACAATATTGTAGCTGAATGACAAGAAAAGTCAATAAACTCAGTGGTCATAAAAACTACAGCAGCAATAAAAACTGTAGAGCTTAGTTGTAGCAAGTGCGGATTAAATCACATGGGGAAGAACATTATTGTAAGTGAGTAATGATGACAGCTATGACTGGAGCACATTAAAAGGTTGAAATGGTAAATTTGCATAGCTTTCCTATTTTTGTTGTTGTTGTTCTTGTCAGGTGGCATTTAGTCAGTTCCAACCCATAGAGACCCGTGCACAACACAATGAAACATGGACTGGTCCTGTGACATCTTCACCATTGTTCCTATGCTTGAGCCCATTGTCATAGCCGTGATGCCAATCCCTCTCACCAAGCATGCTGCCCTTCTTCAGGGACTGGGCTTCCTGACAATATGTCCAAAGTAGGACAAAGTTTCACCATCCTCTAAGGAGCACTCTAGCCGTACTTCTTCCAAGACAGATGTGGTTGCTCTTTTGGCAGACCGTGGTACTTTCAATATTCTTCTCCAGCACCACAATTCAAATACACCCATTCTTCTACAGGCTTCTTTATTCAATGTCCAACTGGCACATGCATATGAAACAATGGAAAATACCATGGCTTGGGTCAGGCACATCTTAGTCCTCAAAATAACATCCTTGCTTTTCAATACTCTAATGAGGTTTTGTAGGAATCCTGGCAGTGTGGTGATTACACGCTGGGCTAACAACTGCAAGGTTGGCAGTTCCAAACCACCAGCAGCTCTGCAGAAGAAAGACTGGGGCTTCTACTTCCATAAACAGTTACAGTCTCAGAAACCCTCATGGCATTGCTATGAGTCAGCATGGACTTGATGTCAGTGAGTTGAGTTGAATGAGGTCTTATACAACAAATTTACCCAATGCAGTGCGTCATTGGATCTCTTGACTGCTGCTTCCATGAGCATTGCTTGTGGATCCTAGCAAAAGTTTCTCCATTTATCCCGATGTTACCTGTTGGACTAGTTATAAGTATTTTAATCTCATTTATATTGAGTTGTAATCCATATTGAAAACTGCAATCCTTGATAGTCATCAAATCGAGTCTTATAGGTCTATTTACATGTGAAAACTGGGCATATGAAAGGTTTGGTTTGTTATACATAACTACTGGGATATTTTTATTGAAAAATAAGAAATTTCTAATGAAACACATCACAAAGCATTCATTTACAGAGTCATTTTGGGGGTAATACCCAGTCACCCCAGGGTGCCCCACACCTCCTGTCCCACCTTAAATTCCCCGGCTCCTTGAAGGCCTCCCTCAGGATAGGCAGTTCCTCTAGTAAAGGCTTCCTTGGCTGACTCACATTAGTTAAATACGCATTCCTCAGAGTCGTGTTTTGCTCTCGCTAAATAGAGATGCAACTTAATTGCATGCTATGTCACTAGATAGGAGGAAGGTGGACTTGGGTAGGTCCAATGAAGTTAAATTTAGCCTCTACTTCAGAATAAAATTCACTTTAACTGAGCATGTCCAAAATAACAATTACCTAGTTACTGAGGCCACAGATAATATGCTGTAAAACTACAAAGATGTGAATGAAGATTACCTTATCCATCCATTAAACAAGTATCAAGGAGAAACATAGAGGCAGTAGCAGTCATCTTTAGCTGACTCTCAAAGCCATTCTACTTCCTTGCTAACAAAACTCACATTGTGATTAGGTATCTAGGGCTGAAAATCAACTAATAGCCATCGAACAGTTGTTTACAACTTTTCACATTTTACCAGTTAGTCACAGCTTTATCTGTACCAATTAGTCATGCCCAAGCTGCACCAGATGTTACATATTTAGAATTTCACTTCTCCCCTCTATGTAGTCTATGTAACAGTGTGAGCCATGGAAATAAGTCAGATTAGTGCCATCCAATCAACATAGTACATTCTCCTTGTATAATGCTATAGCTCCAGGGTTGATCATCACAACCAAGTTGGGCTTACTTGTGTTGAGGAGAAGGAATATTTGGTCCATAACCGAGAGAGAGAGAGAGAGAGAGAGAGAGAGAGAGAGAGATGCTTCTCTCTCTCTTCCATGAAAAACAAAGTAAAACAAACAAAAACTCTCTTGGCTGGGCTATTAATGGTAGCCTCTTGAAACCCTGAGGACAGGCTTCAGGGAGATTTGAGGAGAGACATAGACTTAGTCCCAAGGATTGGAGCAGTATGCTTGGAGTCATCTCTACCGCAGTCCTTTATTTTAAAAAATACTAAATTTCCCCACTGTTTAAATGAATTGGGGCAGGATTTCTGTTCCTTACTATCAAACACAGGCTAAATTTACAAAAACTAATATACTTTATATAATATACAAGCAAGTGGATCTCTCCATGTAACCTGAGTGCCTTAACTCAACCACATTCGATTAGGTTTTCTAACCAGAGGAGATAGAGTAATTCTTTGGAACTGCACAGGAAGTTCACCATTTTAAGTACATTCACACATGTGTCTGAGCACCCACACTTATAATGGGTAAGGAAGGGAAGGTAGTCAAGTGTACAAAGCAAGGTCATGGAATGAAATAGACTTGAGGGTCAGTCTTATCTGTGTCTCAATAAACTCTGAGACCACAAGGATGAGTCAACATCTGTAAAATACGCGATTAATATGTGTTTTATGTGTTGGTCTGAGAAGTCAGTGAAGTATAATATGGAAATTGTTCTAGTGCCCAAAGCAGGAGCTCAATAAATACAGGACCATGTTCTACCTCCTTTCCCCTACCTCAGTCTTCCACAAAGCCTTTCCATATGCCTGCCTCAAAGTTCTAAGCACCCCAATTGCTTTCACTTCTATTTCTCAATAGAAGTGAAATCCAAATCCATATGTTTAACTGTCTCTCCGCATTACATTTATGTGGATGGGTACATTTTCTATGATGGTCTACTGGACACTTACTATGTGTCACAGTTGGAGCTACTGACTTTGATGACTGCTAAAAGTGACAATGCTCTGGACTGTCTGATTGTCGTGGGAGACCAACCATTAGAGGAAAAGACACCTTTGGGGAGATGTACTTGTTTGCCTCTTGGATTAGTGTAGACAAGGAACTTGATGAAGAAGATTCTTAATATTATTGTAGTGTAGTGATGAAGTACGACACCAGGCTTTGCTTTCTGATTGGTCTTTGTCTGGAAATGCTGTTGAAACCTGTCCAGCATAGGTCACCTGCTTCTATTTGAAATACTGGAGACATAACTTTTAGCATTAGAGCGCCACGCCAATGAGCACAGCACAAGCGGAGAGAGGACTGGTAGTAAAGTGGAGGGTAGTAAGTGAGAGAGCCACCATAAGGAGGGGGCCTTGGGGAGATTGCCAGCATGATCTCTCCTATGAGATCAAGCATAACAGCAATCATAAACATGGGGCAGCATTTAGTGCTGCGCAGGCGGTTGTTATGAGGTGGAGCTGATTCAAGGGCAACTAATAATAGCTATGTGCCAAGTATTATGTAGTTCTCATGACCATCACTACTGAGCTACCTCAACTGTAAAATGAAGAAAAATGCTCACTTCATAGTTGAAGAAATGAGGCTCAGAGAATGAAGTAAATATGTCCGTAATTTATTGAGAAAGGTGAATTATAGGGCTAAGCATCTCACACAAGCTGACTCCGAAGGCCGTAATTTCAAACACATTGCTGTGCTGCCCGGTCAAGTACGAGCTTCTGTATATGGCTATGTCTTAGGCGGGGTTCTCGACACAAGCGAACACAATGACATACATATAGTCATAGAAACCTTTAGCAAACAAAAACCAAAAACCTTTAGCAAACAAAGCAAACCAAATGTGAAGCTGTTGTTTCTCCACATTTCCTCCATCTAGTTTTACACGGTTCGGAAGGCTGTGTTTTCGTCGCACTAACCCTCCGCACCAGCAAATTCTGTGATTTATACGACGCCACAAAAGCAAATTCTGTGATTTATACGACGCCACAAAGGCAATTTGGGTTTCCTCACAAGGACTCTGATCACATTCCTGTTAACATCCTTAGAGTTTTATACCACACCGAAAAGGTAGTTTGGGCTTCCTCAAAAGGCCTCTGATCACATTTCTGTTAACGTCCTTAGAGTTTGGGAAACAAAAATAAGCCTGAAGGGGCAAAATCAGGGCAGTGAGGTGGCTACGCATGGCTTCTGAATGAAAGTCTCATAGGCGAGCCCTTGCTACACTTGAAGAATGAGCAGGCGCATTGTGGGAATGGAAAACGAAAATTCCTCTGTGCAACTTTCCTGGCCTCTTCTCATGATTGCAGTTTTCAATTTTCTTAAAATTGATCCATCTACTGTGAATTTAATTGCTTTAGCAGATACCTCAGAAGCCACTATATGGATTGGACCTTGCTCTCTGGATGTATTGGTAAATCCAAGATTTAACCCTCATTACATTTCATTCTATGAAATCATCTTCATTAGCTTCTATCTTGTTTAAAAGACCAATAGAAAGATCAATTCTGTGAACTAGGCGATCTCCACTGAACACTTTCTAAATATCTTCTTCTTTTGTTTTCTTTCAAAGATGCCTTAATGTTACTCCTTCTATGGCTGTGACTCAAGACACGGCCCCATGTAATCCTGCCTCGTTAACATATCGAGGATCGGATTTACAGCACACAAAATAGGGCATAATTACTACAGATCATAAAATGGAGGGCACATTATTGGGAATAGTAGTCTAACCAAGTTGACATATAGATTAGCCGTCACAGGGTGTATATCTGTGGTAATTACATAATCTGGTCAATTTGAGGATTCAGAGTGAAGGAGTGGAGTCTAACCTGTCAATCAGGTCATACCCAGTGAGGCCTATGTGTGGGCATGGCCTTCTCCTGAGGATTCTGGGAACTCCTGTATTTCTCCCGGGAGGCAGAAGACACTCTATCTCTTGGCTCACTCCCTGTGGGACATCCCTAAGGCAAAAACCACATGGACCTACCCTGATGCAGCCCTGGGAGCTGGAGAAGCCATGTGGAGATCCCTCCCGGTGCTGAGATGCTTACAATGCCACTAGATCCACAAGACTTCCCACCCACTGGCCTGTGACCTTCCTGCATGTAGTATCATTGCATGTGTTGCATGAGTCTGAAGAGGACTTTATAGATTGGTATCAGACATATGGGCTAATATCGGACTTATGGACAGGATCTGGACTGGGCTGGGATGTTTTCTCAATATTCAATTGCTTTTGTATATAAAGCTCTTTCCTATACACATATGAATGTCTATGAATTTGTTTCTCTCATATAGCCCGACTAAAAGTGTCTATCCCAGTGAGCTATGGTCCTTCCAAAGCAGTCATTGTTTTTAGAAGAAAAGTAGGTAATGCAGGGACTGGTTGGTCTAAGTCATCACTGACAGGCATTGATCACTCACATCCCTGTGTATAAGGTTTTCTTGTCATTCTTGATACACATCGTCCTTACCCTCAGAGTCCCACAATCAGATAGTGAAACAGGAGTTTGCCACAGAACGTAATATGACATAGTATCTCTTATTTCCCCAGGAGACAATAAAGAGCTGGGTGATGAGCAGAGGTTGAGCAAGCACTGATTGTCATCTCAACAGGAACAAACAGAACCTTAAGGAGATGTGCCTGTTTCATGGGGCGTTGAGATGGAGCGTGTAGACAGAATGTAGGAGGACAGTGTAGCCAAGTAGTCTGGCATTATAGAGCTTTCTATATAGAAGAGTAATAGGTTAGATTGATAATGAAAGAGGGGTAGGGGAAACAGGCTGATAATTTTCAGCTGTCTCTTAGAAGTAGATACATAATTATTGTGGTAGTTACATAATCTGTTGTCAATTTGAAACTTAAGAGTGAATGGGGTAGAGTTTAGCCTATCAGTCAGGTCACAGCTTGATGACCTCATTTGGAGATGCTAAGGAGATAAATAGCACCATG
>NW_022103900.1:50842795-50870997 GCF_000313985.2 Echinops telfairi
TGTCTATGAATTTGTTTATCTAGTCAACCCAGACTAACACAATTATTCTGGTTTGCCCAGTACTGACAGGTTAAGATAGAAGACATGGAGTTATAAAATCAGGAAAGTCTGGGCAAAATGGGACCAATTGCTCATCCCCCTAAAGGTAGATGGGAAGGGTTCTTGAGTAGTGTGTAAGAAGTGGTGGTGGGGGGTGGGAGTGCGGGTGGGGGTGGTGATTTCTCTAAAGGTGCTAAAGGTCTCTGAGTCATGTTGAAGACTTGGTGAGTCACATTGCATGTTTACCACTATCCTCATCACACTCTAGTTCTGGCCAGCAAGGCCAATGACCCAAAATTTCTGAGCTGAATGCTCTGCCTCCTTTGCTTCAAGGCTCACAAACACATGATACTGGGTTTCTGGAATTATTCAAGAGGGCAAGTGCTCACTTTGGCAGCACATGTACTGAAATTGGAATGATACAGAGAAGATTAGCATGGCCCCTGCACAAGGATGACATGCAAATTTGTGAAGCTTTCCATATTTTTTGTGCGTTCTCTTTTAGTAAATAATTTCTCAGTAGTAAATGATCTGACCTCATTGTTAGATGCACTGATCTTGTACCCTGAGTATTAGTTCACATTAAAATATAATGTGCTGTCAAAAAGAAGAAGAAGAAGAAGAAGAAGGTAAGACCAACTCCCATCTATCAAAGGGAGAGGTAGGATTGCTTTCAGAGAAGTTAGAGCAGTTTCAAGATGGGGGTAGAATTCAAAATCCAGTTTGAAATCCACCTTCACCAGTAGTAAATGATCTGATCTCATGCCTGGTACTTACTTTCTTTAAGCTTTTGTCTCTTTGTCTGTAATATGGAGATTAAAGACACCACCTACTTCACATGGTTGCTGGGAGAATTAAAGGAGAATTAAGCATAAGATGCATTTAACAGGACGCCTGGAATATAGTCAACCTTCAGCCCATTGGAGACAATTCCAATTCATAGGGAATCTGTACAAGGTTTCCAAGATTGTAAATGTTTATAGGACCAGACAGCCTCACATTTCCCTCAAGGAGCAGCTGGTGGGTTTGAACGGCTGACCTTGCTGTTAGTAGCCTGACGTCTAACAAACACCCCACAACTAGATACAGGAACTGGGGTTTGTCGTAAAATGCAATATGACATAGTATGTCTTACTTGTGTTTGTGCCAACTGTGTTCATCGTTTTTATTGTTAAGCATAGAAAAAAAGTGAGATTTTGTCCTTCCTTTGTAAAGGTGAACATCCTGAAATATTTCCACTGGGTTAGGTTTTCAGGTGAGATAAACAAATAGGAAGAATCTGTCACATAAATAGAAGTTGACCATTAGACTCACATAATGACCAATCAGTTTCTGGAAAAGCAAAGTGAAAAGTGCCCAATCACCTGTCACTGGGTACCATTCATCCATCTGTGAGACCTAATCCCAGATGCAATTTTTTATGCTGAGGAAGACGGAGCGAAGGATGGGGCTAAGGGTGGGGTGGGGGTGGGGACTGGAGATCCAATTGACAAAAATACAATTGATCTTAGAAATCCATGAATACAACACATTGTTTGTTTCTTTAAAGAAACCTTTGCCAGCATCAAGTATAGTTAACAACACAGAGAGCTAAACCATTTGTTTATTAATTTTTTTAAAAGATAAACATTTATTTTAAAGCCTTGGCAACAAAGTGTGTAATCAAATCACTCTGTAAAATATTGACAGTGGATTACAGCAGTAGGGCTCAGCAAAACGTAAATGAGCAGCTCATTTAACCCCTTGAGCTATCCCTCAGTCCACAGAGCCCTTTGAGAGGAGTGGTGTGAGCATTGGCCCAAGACCCTTTAAAGTGCTGGAGCATATCTGGAACACAGCAGTTCAACTGCTCTCTGACCTAAAGGACCATCTCCCCTGCCCACTCTGCACTCAGGCTCCATCCCCTTGGACTTGCCATTGAGTAGGTTCCAACCCAGGCTCCAATTCCTGAAACCCTATCAATATTGGACTAATGCATGTGGTGGTGTCAGACATTGACAATCTGTGGTGTCCCCTCCTCTACTTAATCACACACTCATGTGGGATATGTGAGTTATATACTTGTGGATGAGTTAGCTCTCCATGAGGAACTCCCTTTTTAAAATAGGACTATACTGTGCTGGAAAGCAAAAGTGGCATATGCCTCTTTGGGAATGAAATGAACTGAATCATAAAATGTTTAGGGGGTGCAGAGTAGTAGGATTTTTACTGTATAGCCCATTTTCTTTTTTTAAAAAATAGTTTTATTAGGGGCTCATACATTTGTACATTCATTGCCATCATCATTCTCAAAACATTTCTTCTCCAGTTAAGCCCCTGGCATCAGGTCCTCATTTTATCCCCCCTCCATCCCTGCTCCCCCCTCCCTCATGAACCCTTGATAATTTATAAATTATTATTTTGACATATCTTGCCCTGTCCGACGTCTCCCTTCATCCACTTTTCTGTTGTCCGTCCCCCAGGGAGGAGGTCACATGTAGATCCTTGTAATTGGTTCCCACTTTCCAACCCACCCTCCCAGTATCGCCACTCACACCAATGGGCCTGAAGGGATCATCCGCCCTGGATTCCCCATATTTCCAGTTCCTATCTGTATCAGTGTATATCCTCTGATCTAGCCAGACTTGCAAGGTAGAATTTGGCTCATGATAGTGGGGGTGGGGAGGAAGCATTTAGGAACTAGAGGAAAGTTGTATTTTTCATCATTCCTACAGCACACCCTGACTGGCTCTTTTCCTCCCCCAGACCCCACTACGAGGGGATCTCTAGTGGCCTACAAATGGACTTTGGGTCTCCACTCCTCACTGCCCCCCTCAATCACTATGGTAAGATTTTTTTGTTCTTATGATGCCTGAAACCTGATCCCTTCGACACCTCATGATCGCACAGCCTGGTGCGCTTCTTCCATGTGGGCTTTGTTGCTTCTCAGCTAGATGGCCGCTTGTTTACCTTCAAGCCTTTAAGACCCCAGATGCTGTATATTTTGATAGCCGGGCACCATCAGCTTTCTTTGCCACCTTTGCTTATGCACCCATTTATCTTCAGCGATCGTATCATGGAGGTGAGCACAAAATGATATGATTTTTTGTTCTTTGCTGCCTGATAACTGATCCCTTCAGCACCTCGTGATCACACAGGCTGGTGTGCTTCTTCCATGTGGACTTTGTTGCTTCTGAGCTGCTTATTTACCTTCAAGCCTTTAATACCCCAGATGCTATATCTTTTGATAGCCATAGCCCCTTTTCTAGAAAAGGAATCTTCCACATATTCCACAGCAAAGAAAAGGAGTCCATGAACTTAATTGGTCGACCAATCGATGTAAAATGCTATGAATCTCCTGCAACAAAAGAACGGACATTTACCAATTAAATGCATCATCTTACAATTTTGATGCTTATTTCATTATTGATGCTATTATAAATGAAAAGATGTCATAAAAGGAAATCCAATGATTAGAAAACAGATATTATAACAAATTACTCTGTCTTCCTTTTACATAGATCTTTCATCTTGAACATGCTAGAAACTTTTCTATTTTTTGCTCTGACAAATTCTTTGATGATTTCATCAATTAAGCTGCCAAATAATATCTACTTCCATGAACTGGATTTTAGTTGCAATTGTACAATACTGCTTGACATGATTGAACTGTGGAGTGGTATGATCTATGGACCAGCTCCAATATTTATATTTATATATTACAAAGGTAATGAATCAAGCCTTTCTTGGATCACTCTTATATGCTGAGGGTTTTCTTTAGGGACGTAAATGAGTGTTCTGTTGTGTAGTTCATGGTCATTGGAATCAGAAACATACATGAAGCAATTTCAATATTGGGAAATACACATTATATTTTCTCTTTTACTCTGGAATCATACATATCTACATGAGTACAATCTGCTAATGTTTTTTGTGTCTGTAAACTTATTTCTCATCTCAGAATGAAATTGTCACAACTTTATCATAAGGGTTTGCATTGAAGTCATCAAGATAAGCCAAGAACAATTTCGTGGACGCCATCACGCATTCTCCATCAAGTAAAATCTATTGGAAAGAACTTCAGCCACTTGCACTCTTGTCTTTGTGCAGGATTTGAGTGTGGCGATGGCAGTGTACTTTGTAGTTTGCCAAAATCACCCTCTGGCACTCAGTGAAACTTCTGGAGCAATTCTCTCAGTCCTTTATTTCAAAACTTCTATGATGGTGAACTGAGGTATTGGACAATATTGTGCTGTTGTGCTTTTAATTTCAACATCTTCTCTTACATTCGGTAAATACCCTGTAAACGATTGGTGTAGATCTGTGCATGCCTTTAATTTTACTTCTGAATCTTGGAGAACTGGACTCATCCAATGACAATGCTGCAATATACTGTTCTATGTAATCAGCATAAATATATCCTCTATTTCTGCATGCTGTTGGTGATGTTCCCAGTTTCTCTCTTATCTCTCCATTTGGGACCTGGTCTTTCTCAAGATTTTCTAGTGCATCTACCATATGGGTGCATGATCCCAGCATTGCACTCATTGCTACAGCATGAACTCATGTGTATTAGAAAAGTATATTCTAATTGTGTATTAGAAAAGTACTTTAAGATTTAATCATTGCTTAAATACATATGTCTTTAGAACTGCTCATAAGTGAATCAATGTGGCAGAAAATATGCAGGGTAACTGAATGACAGAAGTGGGGGAAAAAAGTCAACCGCATTTAAACAATCTACTGTATTATGTCCTATAAGACATGATAAGAAAATGATATTGTGATTATATTCTACAATTTTCTGTTGTATGCTTTTATAATGCCCTGACATATTGGAATCATTGTCATAAGACTGGCCTCTGCACTTAGAGAAATCAATTTTTCAAACTTCACACAAACAGTGAAGTACTTGATTTGCAATTTCTTTACCGGTCTGACTTTTTAAGCTAGTAAATGTGATAAATCACTTGACAGGCTTTCCATCTGTTGGAGATCGGTATCTTAATACAATACTTAGCTGACCTTTATGGGAAAGAGCAGGAGTGAAATCTACATACTGAGGTTATACCTGATGGGTCCAAAATGAAAAAGAAAAAAGACATGGTTATTATCTATACAAAAGTATAAAATGATAACAATTTTATCTGGTGCTATGCCAGTTCCCTTCCACTGTCGTACCTGATTTTCTTGTGCCCTATAAGGTTGGCATCCATGGGTCATTGCTTCGGACAGCTAACTGGTGCCCCTGGTTTGTTGTAGCACTAAATACAAGTGCATGCGTAATTTGCTCATAGGGTAATATAGCCCTGGGTCCAATGTATAACAGAAGAAAATAGTCACAGCTCCTGTGCCATCCTCACAATTGCTGATTCTTTCAGCCCATTGCTGTGACTATTGTGTCAGCCCATCTCAGTGAATTCGCATCATTCTTGTTTCTAAGGAGCCTTCTGGCGATCCTTCCTCGCAGACTGATCTGCTCATTTTTCTAGCACTCACAATAGTCTTAACCAGTCTCTGAATCCTGCCTTTTCTTAGCTGTAGAATGCGGGAGGTAATATTGAATTATTTAGAAGATTCATAGAAAACGCATGCAACGTCCTTGGTTGAGCACCTGGCACACAGTCAGCAGCAAACATTGTTTTCTTTCTCTAGTGTTGCTGTCTCTGAGTCCTTGTGACTAACTTGACTGCCAACTCACACTCTTTCTGAGTAAAGGGAAAGGTGTTGGCTTAACAATTATGATGCCTGCCCATTTGATCAGTGAGCATTTTCCCAACTTAACACCAGGATAAATTCCTTAAAGCCAGAGATCGCTGATTATCTAATAAATGCTTACATAGCATGTATGCATCACCCTCGGGTCAAAATGCTTCACAAGTGGTGTTGAATCCTCAAACAACACAATGAGGGAACTACTGTGACACGCCCTGTTTCCCAGTGAAGAACCACGCATGGAAGCATGAAGAGTCTTAGTAGCTGGTCCAAAATGGCAGCTTGTCAACTGCTATGCTGAGATGTGAACTCAAGCAGCTGAGAAGTTCAAGCAAAAGGGGTGTGGTGCCTGAGATTCATGATGACCCCCTGTGGTCAGAGTAAATCTGTCCTCCATAGAGTTTTCAATAGCTAATTTTTCAAATCTCCCCGGGGTGTACTGTAATCTCCAGTCAGAGCACATCCTACACACACACACACACACACACACACACACACACACACACGTGTATTTGTATATATAGGAAGGCCCTAATGCTTAAATAAGGATAAACAGCACTTAAAACAATCTGTTTGTTTTTTGGCACATTTTATCACTAGTAACACGTACAACATGCAGTGTTGTAACACATAATTTGCTGATGTTATCATTCTCAGATGTTCGCCCACAGATGTTCAAAGACTGGATGAATTTATAGAGATACTTGTAATAAAAGATGATGAAAAGGAAAAATCAAAAACTGAGATCGTGACTTAGGTCAGAATTGACCGACACAGAGCTGTCAGAACAGAACCCTGTTAGAAGCCAGACACTGCCTGTGCCTCCACATACAGAGTCAGAGTGACCCACTGCCAGCTGTACATGCCGCGGACACCCGTCCGCAGGATTGAGCTGTTGCTAGTAGTTGTCATTGTTAAACGCATGGAGTCAGTTCTGACCTGTGAAGACCCCGTGCACAACACCAGGAAACACTGCCCTGGCCTGCACCATCCTCACATTATTCCTAGGCTTGAGCCCCTTGCTGCAACCACTGTGCCAACACCTCTCATGGGGGGCCTTCCCCTTTTTGGCCACCCCACCACTTTTCCCAAACAGGATGTCCTCCTCCAGCAACCGGTCTCTCCTGACAACATGCCCATTCATTAGGTCTTCAGTAGCTGGCCATGTTTCAAATCCACGTACAAGGTCAGCAGCGGCTATTTCCTCCAAAGTGGGCACCTGATACTGTCTTCTTAGTCTGGAAGCTGCTCTGAAACCTGCTCACTTTGGGTGACCCTGCTGGCATTGGAAATACCAAAGACAGAGCTTCCAGCATCACAGCAACACACAAGCCCCCCCCCCCCCCAATATGACAAGCTGACAGACAAGTGGTGGTGTGGCAGTCGTAAACACGCTCCTAATCAGGACTGCTTTGCTAAGAAAGAATTTATTAAGACTTGAGAATTGGACCATTGTGATACACAGGGTTGTTGTTTTGTTTTGTCTGCTCGTTTGCTTAACATTGTATTATGTTTTGAGTGAATGTTTACACAGCAAATTAGTTTCCCATTCAACAGTTTATACACAGACTGGTTGCTATGCAGACAATATGTGTGCATTTGCTGAATTTCCACCTTGCCTTCCTGTTTCCGTTGCTGCAACTTTATGTGCATCTTACCTTCCCATCTTTGTTTCTGGGCATAGGCTGCCCATTTGTTCTTGCATAGTTGATTGCTCTACAGAGAACAATCCTTGTAGGTGTTATTATTTATTTCACAGCTCACATGTTTATTTCTATTATGTGGGTAAAAAGTGACTTCCATGTTCAGCATCAGTCCAGGTTAAAGGTGTCTTGGGACAGTAGTCTCAGGGATTCCCCGAGTCTCTATAGTCCCATATGGCTGCTCATGTTGATGAAGTTGAATTTTGTTCTACATTTTTCTCTTATTTTAACTGGGACCTCCTATTTAAAATAAGATATGTAACACCCTGGCAGAGATTGCCTGCAGATAAGGTGATTGGGGTCTACCAAGGAGATTCATCCATTGTGTCCCCTAGCTAGGTTCATTCAGAGCCATCAGTAGTGTAACCAGACGCCATCTAATTGTTCTGGTCTAGAAGAAGCTGTGGTTCATGTGGCTCATTAATCCTGTGGACTAATCACTTTCTTTGGTCTTGGGTTTCCTCCTTTGCTTCAGTTGGGAAGAGACCAACAGTTGTACCTTAGATGGTTGTATGAAAGTTTTTTTAAAAATCCGACATGTTACTCACCATACTAGGATATAGAACATTATCTTTCTGAACTATGCCAATTAACCTTTTAAAAAAAATCATTTTATTGGGGGCTCTTACAGCTCTTATAACAATCCATACATCAATTGGATCCAGCATATTTGTATATATGGTGCCATCTTTATTTTTAAACATTTACTTTCTCATTGAGCCCTTGGTATCAGCTCCTCTAGAATCCTGATTTTTATCTCTGCCATCAATAAGAGAACTGTCTTAGTCAGGGTTTGACTAGAGAAACAGATTCATGGACACTCATATGTGTATAAGAGAGAACTTTATATCAAAGAGCAATTGTATATTAAGAAAACATCCCAGCCCAGTCCAAGTCAAGTCTGTAAGTCCAAAGTTACCCCATATGTCCAGTACCAGTCCTCTTCAGATTCATGCACCACAGGCAATGACACCATGTGCAAGAAGATCACAGGCCAGGGGGTGGAAAGTCTTGTGGATCCATTGGCAGTAGAGGCATCTCAGCACTGGTGTGGGTCTCCACGTGGTTCCTCCAGCTTCAGGACTCTGGCTGCACCAGCATAGCTCCATCAGGCTGGTTGTCAGTAATGATTCACAGGGAGAGTGCATGTGTGTCCCACCTCCAGCAAACGATTTATCTCCTTAGCACCTCCAAACGAGGTCATCAAGCTGCAACCTGATTGACAGGCCAGACCCACCCCTTCCTCAAATTGACCCATTATGTAACTGCCACAAGAACTTTAGAGATTATGCTGAAAAGGATGAAGGAAGAATGGTCCCAGTGCTGGTCAATATTTCCTCTATGAGACTCCTTGAAAGAAACTGCTTTTTGAGTAGAATTCAGATACACTGTACCTCCCTAAGCACCAGCTAAGGGGTCCGTTCTTCTGATTAAGGAGCATGTGGGCCAGGAAGTTCAGATACAAGTTTTTACTCTTTTTCTTCTTACAGCTACATTATATGGTACTAAACTTGTTTGGAAGCAGTGGTACTTCAGTGGTAGATTTGTTGCCCAGGGAGACCTAGATTTGATTTCTGGCCAATGCACCTCCCATGCAAGCCACCACTCAGCTGTCAGGGAAGGCATGTATGTTGTTATGGTGCTAACTAGGTTTCAGAGGTGCTTCCTGAATAAGACAGTGTTGGAAGAAAGACCTGGCCATTGACTGCCAAAAATCAGCCCATGAAAAAGCCCTGTGGATCACAACAATCCAATGGGCAAAATCATGGGATTGGTTCAAGACCTGCAGTGTTGCATTCTGTGACTCAGTCAAAGCTAGTAATAGCAAAAATTATTAATATCGTTGTACGCATCAAAACCTGTTTAGAAAGGTGAGAATACACTCAATACATTTAGTAAACATGGACACCCTCATTTCATCTACATCTCCCCTCCTGTATAAAAACAGCCAATGCTTTTCCACAAAACATTTGGCTTTTCTTTTGCCCCTCTGTTTTCCATCCCATCCCATCCTATACTGGAACTTAATAATATAAAAAGAGAGAAAGAGAGGAATAGTTGGATACATCCAATCACCAAACAACTTTCGAAGCATCACCATGCTCTGTATAATAATTCTTAACTGTGGGCACAACAGGTGAATATATTGGCTTATCTCCTCCGGACCAGGTTCCTGAAAGACAAAACAAAGCAATTACTGTTAAAGGAAAGAATTACAAAAATCATGCATCTTTAATGAAAGACCCAAGAATAGAAATATTATTATCTAGCTCAGCTGATTCCCAGTTTGACTCTCTCATGAGCCTATCCTGACAGTAACCTTTGGGGGAGTGGAAAAACTTTGGGCTGTGGACTCAGGATACCCAGGTTCCACTCTTGAATCTACTCTAAGCTGTTATATGACCTTGAACAAGTCAATTATCCTTTAAGGATCTCAGCTTCTAATCGATAAAACTGGGAGACTAGGTAATATCATAATAAAAGCAGGTTATCCTTGTCATTGGACTCTAAGTGACACAAATAGTTAACACACTTGAGTCAAATGTTGGAGGTTCACATCCACTTAGAGACACCTTGAGAAAGAAGGCAGATGATTTATTGAAAACAAACAAACAAAAATGTGGACCACAGCTCTGCTCTGGCATGAATGGAGTCACCATGAGTTGGAACTGATTTCGCAGCACCGGGCAAAGTACAATGCAACCTATGGGTCCTGACCAGTCAAGGTTCAAATCCCAACCTCACTGCACGTGGCCCATGTGACATCAGACAAGTTACTTAATTCTGTGCTTCAGTTTCCCCATCTGTGAGCCAGAGACAATAGCAAACTTCTCCCAACGACTACCTGTAAAAATAAAACAAAATGACTCTTGGTGAGTTTTAACCAAGTTACTATATGCAAAGTGCTTAGAATACTGCCTGGCACCGAGTGAAGTCTTCCCTAAATGTCAGCTATTATCTCCACGCACCTTGTGAATTAAGATGTTCTGACTATCAGACTCTGATACCTCTCGGGAAAAAAACCATTGTATTCATTTCTGGGATTTTACTATGGTGGTATAGAATGAACGCAGAAAATATTGTGCCTGAATAGTCATAGTTTTCTTCTTTGTTAATATATTGATAGGAAATTGAAAGTAACAGACATATCCCAGGTATCAATTACAAGTAAAATAATCTCACTGGCACAAAATAAGGAATTTCACATGGTAAAATCCATGAAGGTGAGAAAAGCATGAGGAAAATGCTTTGTCGTTCAGAAAAAAGAAATGACATTAGCTGAACATGCATTATCTGTTGGGTGCTCCACAATACCGTTTCATGAAGCCCTGGGTTCTCACTATGAAGCACTCACTTGTTATCATTAGGTGCCATCCAGTCATCTCCAACACATGGCGATCCCAAGTACAACAGAGTGACCATGGCCTGGACCTACAGCATCTTCACGATCATTATGAGTATGCTCAAGTTCAGTCTGATGGCCATTGTGTATGGGCTCATCTGGCAGCTATGTATCAGGCAATGATCTGCTGCAATTCATAAGCTTTCATTGGCTAATTTTCCAAAGCTGATCACCAGACCTTTCTTCCTACTTTGTCTTTGTCCAAAAGCTCCAAGAAAACCTATCCACCATGGGTGACCTTGTTGGTATGTGAAATCCACGTCATAGCAGCGCACACATCACCATACTATGAAAAACGTACAGAAGATGCATATAGCAGTCATTATTGTCCCAAATTTACAGATAAAGAAATTGAGGTTCAAGGAGGCTAATGAAAGTTCTTCAACCATAAATTCGATTGAACACAGGCCTAACTGCAAAGCCTATACTCCTTCCATACATACCAAAAGGCTGATTACAGAGCACTGGGATGTATGCTTCCCATTGATAAAACTAGAGTTGGTTTTTATAAAGCTAATTATACAATTGAAATCCAGCAAAGGAGTTTTTCTCTTTAAAAGAACCTTGACATAAGTTCTACGAAGAAAAACAAAAATTTTGCAGAATACTACATCATTTTCTAATTTCTTATTATCAGCAATAGAAAAGTATACACATTTGTCAAAGTGAAAACGGGGGGCGAGTAGGCTAAGCTTAGTGGAATAGAACAGAATTTGAAATCCGTCGCAGCTCTAGTTTCGCACTCATTAGCAGTAGGTAGCCAGCCATTCACTCGGATTTTTCAGCTACAAAATGGGACAGAGATGAGGGCACAGGAACCTATGAAGTTAGGTGGAATAAAGGATAAGAAGAGCCCACCGTCTCTGACATGCTAGGTGTCATCATTGTATCCCATCTTAACACAGAGAATGGTTCCTGAGTATCTTATAAGTCAGCTACAATCAGATATACTCAAAATCCGAAGTATCACCTCTTCTACAAGTTCTGTCTTGACCCCTGCCATCACCAGGAACACTAGAGAATTCTTTCTTGCTTCCTGATGTAGGCTTCCCTGTTCCACAGCCTCAACATATATGAGAACTGACTATACATCTCTCTCCTGCAACAGTTGATGAGCTCCTGAAAGCCATTGTTTGCCATTGCATGGCACTGTGATGTACAGAATAGGTGCTCAATAAGGGATGAATGAATGAAGTCCACTTGTCTGTGGCTGGGTTCAGAGCCAGCCACATAATTTATGACATCCAGTGAAAATGGACCCCGCCCATCCATCTTTTGTCACATGGTGGTACCTGCCATGTGTCTGTGATGCTGGAAACTATGCCATTAGCATCTCAGTGACAGGTGCGTCATCCATGGTGGACAGGTCTCAGCAGAGCTTGCAGACTAAGACTAGAAAGACAGGGTTAGCAATCTACTTCTAATAAAAATCGTACGAGTCACGACAGAATATTGCCCAAGGCCATGCTGGGAAATGAGGCCTCTAGGCTGGAAGGCACAATGGAATAGCCACAACAGTGGATCGTGAAGATGCTGCAGAGCCAGGCAACGCCTTTTGTCCTATAATGCAAGGGTTGCCAAGAGTCAAAGCCAGCTCAGTGACCACTAACAATGACAATAACTAATGTAAAATGAGAATCATGGCATCTTATTTAAACAGCCACCACTCTGTTAGTTTCTGGTACTCTGATGGCTTGAATATTGCTTGCATGCTAGAAGCTATGCCACAAGAACTTCAAAGGCTCAAAGATCTGGTTAGAGGTGTAAGGAAGGTACAGCAGTCATGTCGCACACCCTGAATACCACCTCAAGGCGGTGCCACGGAGCAGTTTCTATGAACCATCACAGTTTTTTCCATCACCACTCATGAGAGAGATCATTCAGCAAGTTCAAAGATTTGTATTTAAAAAGCTTCCAAGGGTCAAGGCAGACTGTGTGGTCTTGCTCTGCTGAATGCAGAAAGAGAGGAACTGAAAAATAAAAATGGCATTGCGCACACCGCAGACCACTTTTCATCAGTGAAAACAAGGAAGGCGCGTTTGCCATTTCATGTAATGCCATGAGACACTAAATAAAAAACTAATGAACTTGACTTGTATTTCTGAACTGGCATTATGACAAAGTCATCTAAAAGATAGGTGATGGGCGTCCGATGTTTAAACACAATTTCAGTACTTGTCATAAGCACTGTTCTCCATAGATAGACCTCTGCCCATGTGAACAGTGAAATTCCAAGACTCAGAAAAACCAGGAAGAAAGGTCGAGCTAGATACTTCCAAAAATTAGCCCACGAAAACAGAAGGGATCACAAGAGGACACTATCCGACTCACTTGCTTGGCCTGTGTCATCAGCAAGGCTCAGTCCCTGGAGGAGAGCATCGTGTTTGGTGAAATAGAGAGCCAGCAGGCGAGGGAGACTCACAGAGAGATGACAGGCACAGCCTGTGGCGACAAGGGTGGGCAAGAGCACAGCCCAGGCAACATTCCACAGCTGTGGAGAGGAGCCCTGGGGGTGTGGTTGTTATGAGTTGGGCTGCAATCCACACGGTCAGCACTTTGAAACTACCAGCTGTTCTGAGGGAGAAAGGCAGCGCTTGCTTTCTTTCTTTTCAATGAAATAATATTTTCTTGACCTGTCTTACTCATTCCAATATACCCTTTCCTTCCCATACAGCTCTGCTGTTCAATCCCATCAGGTGGGGACAGAGCTTTCTACTCCTATGAAGAGTTACAGGTGCAGAAACCCACAAGGGCATGGCTATGAAGCAGCATCCACTCGATGGCAGAGTTGAGTTTTGTTGTTGTTCTTGTTTGGATTGACCCACCGTGGAGTCGGTTCTGACTCCTGGCAGCCCCGCAGGACAGAGTAGCACTGCCTCAGGCTTTCCAAGGCGGCAAGCTTTCCGGATGCAGCTGTCATGCCTTTGTCCCACAGAGTGGCCTGACCACTGTGCCACCAGGACTCCAACCATCTTCTTAGACACCGGCTGGCATATAAAGCTTGCTTCTTTCTTCTGCCCTCCCCCATCCTCTCTCTAAATGTATCATTCTTATCGTTGTATATTTATTGGCTAATTAATACCATTCTAAGAAAAAGTTAAAATCTGTCACGTATTTCCTCGTTCCCATGTTGATCATATAATGCTCATTTGAGATGCAATTAGAGAGTGGGGTCCCACAGACCCAATGACCATGAAGACCCCCACCCCCACCGCACCCCCATCTTGGGTATAGTCCTAACTAAGTAAGGAATAAAGGACAAGATTCAAGTAATTACTGGTACCAAGTTACACAGCAGTAGCAAGCAAAGGCGAGGAAACTTGCACCCCACATGCAGGGGCATTGTGCGGCTACTCTCAACCCTTGTAGGAACACTATGAAAGCCTTTCCGTGGAGATGAATTCCTTCAACAGTACATACAATGTTCAAGTAAGCTTCTAGCTTCTTTGGGGGTGGAGGTGGGGGCCGGAGGCCACTATAAAAAATGATGCCTGGAGAAAATGGCTGGGTTCCATTTACTCATATGCCACTCTACCTCCATGTGTGGAAGTGCCTGGCAAGATGTTATAGCATAATTATAAACTCCTTGAACAGCTGAGCATCAATGGCTCCTATTGTTCCCAGTCTTTCGCAAGCCCATGAGTTCCAAGATTGCACCACACACAAAAGGAGCAGGAGCTAATTGCATTGCATATTTATACTTCCCTGGTTCCTACCGTTATCCACATAATTCCCCATGGCTTCTAATTACCTCAATCAGCACTGGGGAGGGGGAATAAAAGTTTTTCACAATTTCACAAGTAAATTCAGGGCTTGCTACCACTACAGAATTTGACAAAATGCTAACCTTATCCCCACTTCAGTTTACCTCTAGTTTCTGAAGAAACTGGATCGCTTTTCTGTTGTGCTTAGATGTAATCAAGGATAATAGCTTCTTAAATAATACCAATTTAGGGGGGTTGCATTTTGGTGTTTTCCTGGAATTGGAGATGGTGGAGGGGGGAAATGCATTTTTAATATAATTTCTGTTTGGCTCTTAAGTGAAAGCTCTGAAAATAGTATCCAATAACTCTTCTGTGCCCTCTCTCCTCTCCTAGTTTATAACCTGGAGTGTCCAGAATTCCTCTATTTTACTCATGGACAGACTAAAAAAGGATTTTCCTGAAGGTCCTACACTGAGAAATGAGCTTTATTAATCCAGACACCTATCATTGATTTAAACTTTAGAGAAATCAGCCCTTATTCTTATTATCTTAAGTGAAAGCACATGAAATGTCTCTGAACTTAAGCAAGAGCCCTGTCACAGTCTCTCCTTCTCCCCATCAGCTTATTATTAACTCATTTGGCTTTAGGATCTCACTTCTAATCAGAGAGTTGGCTCCCATGGCTGCACTTACAATCAGCTCAACGCCCAAACAGCGCGTGCAATCACCCTCCTCCACTCCACAGATGATTCTTAATGAAGACAATCAGCCCAAAGGCGACTGGTATGCTGAGACCGGTCTGTGCTGTCTCATGATGAGGTCAGGGACTGACAGCACCCGGTCTGCATGCCGTGGAAGGTCAAGAAAGGCAGGGCCAAGCAAAAGCCAAAAAGAGTTCCAGAGAGGCGCTCGGAAGACAGCCTAGTCCAGAACATCCCTCTGACCACCCAGGGACTGAACTCAGATCAAAAAAGACATTTGGTTTTACACCTGTCATTGGTTATGTGAGGGCCCTTGGCAGTGCTAACAGTTTATGTTAGATTACCGGTCTAAAGGTTGGCGGTTCAAAACCATTACCGGAGACCCACTGGCCTGCTGTCATAAAGATTACAGCCCAGACAACCTATGGAGCGGTTCTACTCTGAAGGCATGAAATCAACTCCAAGGACAGCAGATTTGGTTTGGTTTATGGACTGAGTTTTGTCCTAACCCTTATGCCAGTGGCTGGGTCCTTGTTTGGTGAAACAGGATTTTCCTTTGCAAATGCTATTACTAATTTAAGAGGCGATTAAAGAGTAGGCTGAGCCTTAATTCCCTCTGAGTAGTGGCTGATAAAGGGGGACCACACACAGTGAAACTGTCTCACATAGTGCAGATACCACGTGGGAAAACCTAAAAGCAGGAACAGGTTGCCTGCAGCCACTAGACACTAAGAAAAAGGCATGGGACAGTGTCTCTCTCCGAGCCTTCAAAGGGAACTTCTTGCCGCTAGAATTGTGAACTAAGTGCTACTCGTTATAGAAACCCACTCCCATCTAAAACACCACCCCCATCTAAAAATAAAGATTTTTTTCAAATAGTGGCTAACATTTAATATTAGAAGTGTTTAGTTAAAACTTTAAGGCACCAATTGCTTTGGTAAAATTATATGTTCTGTAAATGGGCCCTGCCTTCTGGCATGCTAAAAATTGTTCAGTGCTGAGGAGAGGCAATCATCCTCGGGCAGGACAGTCTCTTGGTTCCCGTCATCCCCAGCTCATCAGGTTGGCTCCTTTGTTCACCTGCCTGCCTCCTACAGCCATTTGGGTCTTTCTCCAAGCTTCGCCTAGGTTAGGTGGTTAGGTTGGCACAAAATGTCACAGAGAAAACAAAGCAGAAATGTTACTCGAAATCTTTTGCTTCTAGGAACTTACCTAAAGAAAGGACTGTTGTTGATAGCTGCTGTTGAGTCGACACACACGGCCACAATAAGACTAGACCACCATCCTCACTGAGCTTCCTTTCTCATCTGAGAGGTGGGCCACAATCCAATGAGCATGTAAACGTGGCTCCTATCTGAGAAAGAGCGTTGTGAAGTGTTGACTACAAGCTGGAAACAAAGGTGAGGAACCAAAGATGGCTCCTATTCAGTAACCACTTCTCCCTCCAGACCACCTCCTTTCTTCAGCCTCCCTCCCACCCACCAGGTGCACTTGTACATAGAGACGAATGAAGTCAAAAGGCAGCTGGGTGATACGGATAGCTAAGTGCTAGAAGGCTAATGGTTCAAACCCATTCAAAAGCCTCTGAAGAAAGACTTCAAGATCTGCTTCCAAAACATCACCACCTTGAAAACAGTGTCGGATAGATCTACTCTGTGTACATGGGTTCATCATAAGTCAACATAAACTCCCCAACAACCACAAGGCAATCAAGAGTACCTGAAGTCAGCATATGGCCTAGGGGGCTTCTGGGAGAGAACTAGAAGAGAAATGATAAGAGGCAAGCCAGGGTGGTCTTGGTACCAAAAGGCCTGAAGGCCCCTTGCCCAAAATGCTCCACACAAGGCCGGAAACCTGGATTCCAGGTCCCTCACCTGGAGTGTCTTCCTTCAAAGGGTCCCCAGCTTTTTTCTTTATTTCCTCACCAGCTCCAGACTCTTAAAACAATCCAGACCATTAATACTCCATGAGCTTTAATGCCCTGGACATTCATTCGTTTCTCTCTCCTTATATCACCTTGTACGTGGGTGTCTCAGGGAAGCAAAACCAGGGAAACACATATGTATATAGAAAGGGAGGTTTACGTCCACAAATGGCTCACACGGTTGTGGAAGCAGGCACTTTCCAAGACAATGGACTAGACAATAAGCTAGAGGGTTCTCCTGGGTTCACCTAGCTGCATCAGTCAATGCACCAACAACCAGCAGGATGATAACAGCTTCTTGCTGCAGAGGAGAATGAATTCAAGGGAGGTGGAAAGATGGCAAAGCTCTGATGACTCCCAGGATTGGCAGACAATACAGCAAACTATTGACACACGGTGAGAAGATCCACAAGCCAGATGCAGAATCCAAGCCCAGCAAAAATCAAGCAAGTTTTTCTCCAGTACCTAGTGATAGTTCAAACCCCAACATGTAGGGCATAGACTACCCAGGGTCCAAGATGCCTGTTTCATCCCTTCTTTTTTATTGTCAGTGGACTTGTGCCATCAATGAATTCTTCTCAGAACCCTCCCTGAGCCCAAGTCAAACCTAAGGGTGGATGGAAATGGAGGTTGAGAGAAAGCAAGAGAGATTATTGGCAAGAATTAAACTTTTATATCAAGCAATCAACTTTGTAATGCAGTTTTCCCCATAGGTCAGGTCAGAATGTGCAGGCTTCTGACCACTCTTCTCATCATTTCTATTGTTCAGCTTAAAATGGCACCGGCACAGCAGCCACCCAAGCAGACGCTCCCAACTTCTCATAAATTATAGCGCCACCTTGACTTTCACAGGTTCAGCGTCCAAGCAGCCTGCATGTTCACACACTATATATCATCACTCCAAACCTCCTTCAGTGTGCCAACGTTTGAGTATCATTGAACAGCTAGGGAATGATCAATGCAAGCTCTCACATCATGGTGTTACCTGAGAGTCAATTGTTCTGTCTCCACCCAGCAGTGTTTGTGCAATTATGTGGATGTTTGATTCTATTTTTCCCTATCACTTTAGAAGAATGAGTAGAGAACAGAAAAATGAAAGTACTGGTACAGTGATAAGCAGCATAGGTTGTATAAATGTGAGACAATTGAGACAAAGATGAAAATCATGAAGCAGCCTGAAGACAGTGAATCATTCACCTTAATCAGATTCTCATTGGACTTAGACAGGTCAATTGTGTGTTCAATTAATTGTGAAGGAAAGGAACACAATTAAAGAACATGTAGCAAATGTTGGCAATTAATCACAAATGATTGTGTTTAAAAACTGAGGTGTAATTAGGGATTTTATAACGTTCTTAGCTCTCTGAGACTGGAACTCCTACTTCCTTTATATCAAATATCTATTGCATTTCCAAATTTAGTGGCTTTCCAATGTTCAATCCTTGTACATATTTTTAAGAATGTATAATATATAAGAGGAGAGAACTACCTGTACTTACGAGAGAGAGAGAGAGAGAGAGAGAGAATAATGAAGTCAAAATGTATATCAACATCTGAAAGGAATTTCTGTGCACTATGAACAGGTACCCCCACCCAGGTAGGGTGTGTAGTGGATTACATGTTGGGCTATAGTAACAAGGTAGGCGTTCAAACCCACCAGACACACCATGGGAAGAAGAGGTGGCTTTCTTTTTCCACAAAGGTGTATGGTCTTAGAAACTCACAAGGCAGTTCTACTCTGTCCTGTAGGGTCGCTGTAAGTCAGATTGGACTCAATGGCAGTGAGTTTGTTTGGTTTGGCCTATCATTTCATTGTATTTTGGTGGCTTGAGTATTTCAAATTCCAGTAGGGTCACTCCCGATCCACAGATTTCAGTGACGTTTCCAGACCAAGAGAAAGTAGGAAAAAAGGCCTTTGAAATCTACTTCTTAAAATGTGTCACTAAAAACCCAATGCATCTTTCTTGAGCATGAGCTTGTTCAATATAATGCCAGAAGACGAGCCCCAGATGCTGGAAGGCACTCCCACAGCGTGTGCAACACTGGGCTCCAGCACACCTGTGCCCGTAAAGGTGGTGTGAGACGAGGCAACACGCTGTTGTGTTGCACGTGTCATGTCACCATGAATCAGAACCAAGAGAAGAGGAATGGGGTTTGAATTAGTAATGTAACCATGAGCCTCTCCACAGGACACCGCCTGAACAGAATACAAAGGCAAAGACCCTGAAGATATGCTGCCACAAATATGAAATAAGCAACGAGCAAGGTTATTTATATCTGCATCATTTATTTATCAAAAGACTGGAAACCCAGTAGCTCTCAATAGGGAACTGATTCAATAGCTTGTCATACAATGAAGAATCATGAAGCAGTATACAAGAAGAATCGAGATTTCTCTGAATTAATGTGGAGTGATTGCTCAGATATATTAAGCAAAGCCATCCAAGTACAGAACCTTCCATAGAGTTTAGTACTTTTTATGTGTGAAAGACAAAGGAATGAGTACACACACACACACATACACACACGCACAATTTATTTTCAAAGAAACACAGATATTAACTCAAGGTTGCCTGCAGGTGAGAACAGGGTTGAGAAGATAGTGGTAGGAATTTCTCCAACGATACACTTGTGCATAATTTCTGAAGCATATGCATATTTTATATTTTTAAACATTAAATTAAAGCAAAACCAAAAATTTAAGTCATACATAATTAGAAACAAATGAATTTAAGGGCATATGAAATTGATTGTCATACAGAGAAAAGGAGACATCTTCAAAGACAAAACTTTGACTAAACCTCCTGCTGTTTTGTGCTGTTGAGTCCATGTTCAATTCACAGTAACCCCATGTGAGAGTTCTCTGCCCCATAGGGTTTCCTAAGCTGTAATCTCTATAGAAGCTGACCTCTAGGTCTCCATCCCTCATAGTCCCTGGGTGGGTCCATGTCACCAATCTGGTTAGCAGCTGAGCACTTAGCTCCTGCACCAGATGAATAAGGGCTTCTTATACATCTTTACAACTTGTATGTATCCTAAATGTTAAAAAGGGAATGAAATCATATTACTCAGTGGAGTTACTTTAATATTAACATTCTACTTTTTAAACTATTTAAAATTATCATTTTTAAAAGGCATATTTTTAGCCCAGAATTTTATACCCTGCCAAATTGTCTTCCACCACCACTCATCTGTCAGTTTGTCCTGGTGTGGTGACAACTTGCATGTTTCAATGCTGCTAAAAGCGACGCTGCCTGTGTTTCAAACACCAGCAGGGTCAATAGTGGTGACCAGGTTTCAGTGGCGCTTCCAGACAAAGAACAGATTAGGAAGAAGCAGCAGGCAATCAATCCACTTCTGAGGAATTCACCACTGAAAACCATACAAATAGCAGGGAACACTGTCAGATAAAGTGATGGAAGATGAACCCCTCAGGATGGAAGGCACTCAAGATACAACTGAGGAATTGCTGCCTTCACAAAGTAGTAGAGACCATAATGATGTAGATGGAGTGAAGCTTTCGAGGCCTCCATTTGCTTGATGGGGGTTGATGTAAAAGAAGAAGAAACAGTTGCACACATGCATTCAAGCACACCCACAACGGGAATATGCCGCAGGACTGGGTGGTTTCGTTCTGTTGTACACCAGATGGATGTGAGTCAGAACCAACTCGACAACACCTAACAACAACAACAAAGCAAGACGTTGTCTTCCAAGGGTCAAGGCATGATAGGCTACTAGACAGATACATCCATGGGGGAAATTACTATGAAAAATTACTTAACTTACTCTAAGAATCAAAACATTAATTAAGTTTAAGAAACCAAAAATGTGTCAGTCATGGTGTAGTATGATTGACCAATTGTCCAGCACACATTTGAGTCGCAAAGTTAGGAATGCCTGTTGGATTTTGCGTTTCCAGATGGATTCCAGGGTGGAGTTTGACCCTAGAAAGCCCTCTCTGGCTGCTTTCTCTACCATACTAATACAACAACAACAACAACAAACCCCAACCAAACAAAGAAACCCTGCTTCCTGAGTCTTATTCTTTACCCAGAGCAAGGAGAAAAGCTTTGGTCACATTTCACTACCACACAAAAAGACAATATTCTCTGTTCCAACACTTCTTTAATAATAACAGAACTATTTACATGGCTAAAATGCTATGCTGGGAGAATCACTAATCTAAAGTCCTTTGCTCTCCCCACCCCCTTCCTCTTCAATATCACTGTAAAGAGTAGCACAGAAGACATTTTCATTGCCAAAATAATTCAAGTAATAATTTTATGCACCTTCCTGCCTCATATTGAATGACCCAAGTGTTGAGGTTTTGTTTAGTTTTCAATCAGTAACAAGTGAATAGGAACTAGTCGGTGGCAGATCTGTCCCTCTTTAATCTCTCTTTTTGTTATCTTTCACCTCACTGTTACAAACACCCCTGAATTGACCATTTTAGGAAACTATGAACCAATCAACTAAAATGCATGGAAAAGACTGTAGGATGGCACAAGAAAGCAGAACAACAGCACACATCTCTGGGTAGTGAAATTCTGTGTAATTATTGTTTCTTTATTATTTTTAATTCTTAAAGTGTTCTGCAAAGTACGTATAACACTTTCATTATCACAAAAATACATTTTAAATCAGCACATAATTTTCTATCTACACTATGGTCATAATTGCATTTTTTTTCTTTTTCTTTTTTCTCTTTTTTAACATTTTATTAGGGGCTCATACAACTGTTATCCCAATCCATACACACATCAATTGTGTAAAGCGCATTTGTACATCGTTTCTCAAAACATTTTCTCTCCATTTAAACCCCCGACACTAGGTCCTCCATAATTGCATTTTTTAAGATGTACAACAAGAGAAAAAAAAATGAAAGGAAATCAATGTAGTTGCTTTTTCCGGCTGATAAGACTATGACTACTTGTTTGCTTTCTCTCCTCGGTTTTTCTCTTCTGAATTTTCCAAGTTTTCTACATCATGAGTATTTGTTACTTTTATAATGTTAAGGGATTCATCGTTTTTCAAGGGGGCCATGTTTTGGTGGGAAAAGGGGACCGGGGAGAAGAGTAAATCAAAATCACTTCGAGGGAGGAAATCACCAGGTTTGTTGTTACAAATTTGAAATGAGATTAAGGGACTAGGGAGGAGGGAGACTTTAAACAAGAAGTGGAATTAGGTACACTCACCTTCCAAGCCTACAAGGCATGCACACACACACACACCAAATCCACTACACACACATACACACACACACACCAAATCCACTACCATCAGTCTATGTCCACTCTTGGCGATCCTGTGACTTTCTGAGACTGTAACTCTTAAACAGGAATAGAAAGCTTTATCATTCTCCCGTGGAGTGGGCTGGTGGTTTCGAACAGCCCAACAGGTAACCCCTATGTCACAAGGGTGCAACTGTACACTGAGCGGCAAATAAATGTATCTGGCTGGTCCCGCATTCTCTGTTATCAGTTCTGCACCCTGGTGGGTCTCAACAGAAGAGGAGGTGAACTTTACATCCACCTTCCCCTTCCCAGATTTTCCCCTTGTTATGAGGTCAGTACAGCCCAACCACGCACATTCAGTTCTTGCTGCCCCACCTGCAAATTAGAGAGCTGTCAATTAGAGAGCTGTGAGGCCTGGTGGTGTAGTGGTTATATGTTGGGCTGTGATCCGAATGGTGATCAGTTCAAAACCACCAGCAGCTCCACAGGAGAAACACTGGGCTTTCTACTCTTATCAACAGTTATAGTCCCAGAGGAGGCGCTGTGAGTCGGCATTGACTCAGTGGCAGTGAGTTGAGTGTTTATTTGTAAAGAAAGTCGTGATTGCTTTCTGCCCCAGGATTAAGTGCCCTAAATGAATTGGGAATTGAGAGGACTCTTTCAAACTGCATTACCTTCCCTTAATAAAGTTTCCTTCCTGCTGTCACAGTAAAGAAATACATCTTCTCGCTTGCCTTTCAAAATGAGATGGCAAGAGGCACATAGCACCAGAAATGGATTCCCTGATGAAAAAAAAAAAATCACTGCAGACATTATTTTATAGCAATGAATAACATGCACATACTTACAGGATGACAAGAAACACGCCAGGGCGGGTGTTTCTCCAAGTCCTCACCCCTTGAATGTTTATACTAACAACGTGCTCATAATCATTCCTCTTCAAGCATTGCTGGTGGGCAGAACGAGTTTTCTTCTTGTTATTGTTTATTTTTCCTAATACCCCTCACTATGCTGTCCAATATTCCGTGGGCCCCTCTGGGACACCTTGGACCAATGTCTTCAGGAAATGTGTTTAAGAGAATTTACTCATCTCAGTCTGGGGTGGTAGTTTTATCAGTTTCTGTTTACACCAGTCCAAATGTGAGACGCAGCTTTTCCCATAGAGGCAAAAGCCTAGACTCTGGAGTCAGACAGATGCCAGCTCCAATCCCAACTCAGCCACTTATTAGAGTTTATAAACTGTGACAGGTTACTCCATCTCTGAGGTTTCATTATACCCCTGAACAGACGGATAAACAGCACATCACAGGATGGGGACAATGAAAAGAGGCAACATGTGGAAAACATCTACCAAGAGCAGGCTTCTGAATTTGAGAATAGCTTCTATTCTCATCTTCCCACCACTAGCAGGAGTGTCACTTACATTTGTCTGTAATGCCAAGTCCTGTGAGATATGGTTAAGGGCTCTTCTTATTGGCTTGTTTTCATTGTTTCAATGAGACTCATGTCATCAGAACCTACATATTTCCTGAATGCTTCCTCTTCTTCATCACTCAGAATAAAATCCCTTTCATTTCAACACGAGTCCCTCTGCTCCCCACTGTTAAATGTTCTCTACCTCAAAGTACCACTACCTCTACATGTCTCTTATACTATGGTAGCTTGCATGTTGATATGTCACTGAAAATTATGTCACTAGTTGTGTCAGTCTGGGTACTTTAGAGAAACAAATCCACAGAAACTCATGTATAAGATAGTGTTTTATATAAAGGGTAAGTGCACATCAAGAAAACATCCCAACCCAGCGCTACCCAAGCCCACAAGTCCAACATTAACCCATATGTCCAACACCAATCCACGAAATACTCCTCCATCTCACAAAACACATGCAATGATGCTGACTGCAGGAGGAAAGCCGAATCAGTGAACGTGTAAGCATCTCAGTGCTGGCAGGGGTCTCCACACGGCTGCTCCAGCACCCAGGGCTGCATGGGGTAGGTCCATGTGGCTTCTCCTTGGGGATGTCTTGCCGGAAGTGAGCCTTGCCAGCCAAAGCAGGCTAAGGCAGCTGCACCCTGGTCTGACCATCAGAAAACAAGAGACCCAAGAACTAGAAAGGCGAGGTTCACTGAGCCATGTATCCCTCTGCCCTTCAATTAACCCCACATGTGTTTATCGGCCAGGTTGGCACAATAAACTTTAACTGTCTCACTAGTTTTTCAAACACCTGCAAATCTGTGGGCAGATTTCAGTGCCTTCCAGACGATGCTGGCCTGGGATGAGAAGGGTGATCAACTCCCATACAGGCAGGATCCAGTTGCCATGGAGTCCATGCCAATTTTCAGCAATCTAATACAGGAGGAGAGTCAAACTCGGGTTCATAGTTAATTTTTTTCGATATCTTACTTTGCAAAATTAGATAACCAAGTGGTCTTTTCCCCTAAGGTCTCTGGGTAGCCCTGAATCTTTGATTAGTAACCAACCCACTAACCACTTTTACCACACCAGGATTCAGAAAATTTGCCTATGGAAGCCCTGTGGATCCAACAGAATATTGTCCAATGAAGTGCTGAAAGATGAGCCCTCAAGTTTGGAAGGTCCTATACCAAAGCCACACCACCTCAATGAGCTCAAACAGACCCAAGATCCTGAAGGTGCTGCAGAACTGGCAATGTGCCATGCTGTGAAACCAAAGGCTGCCCTGAGTTGGCTTCCATTTAAATGAACAATAACAGCCTCAGGGTGCAGCCTCTGCTCTCTTTTGCTCCCGTGTTGACTCACTCAGTCATCCAGCAGCGTGACTGAGGGCACATATCCCACAGACATGTGAAAATGAAGCAGCTGCCTGCCCAGAGCTTGGAGTCTAGGGAGAAGAACAAGATGTGCACATTCAGAACTGTGCTAGGTAGAGTGAGGCAGAACTTTTTATAAGAGACTTTGTGAAATCACACAGGCACAACATATCACACGTTGAGGATAATGCCTGACATGAACACCACCTGGTATTTCCAGGTTACAAATAAGAGACCAGGAGATTAATTCAAAATAGAGAATTACAGATTTAATGACATAAACAAACCCTCCCTTTGCTTCATACCCTTTCCTCATAGGACAGGGTATGACTCCATGCAAACTTTTGACAGCAATTCAGTTGGTAGTGGTTGAATGCAGCATCCTGTTAGGTGTTGGAAAAACAAACAAAAAGCATGGCCTATCGATGGTTGGACCAAACCTACAGACAAATGGGTCAGTCCAATTGGCCCAGTCCAAATGCCACCCCTTAAGGAGGCATATCTGATCACCAAGTCAGAATGAATCTTACTGTCCTCTCTACTCTCGTAGTGTCTGCTGCCCCTATCATTTGAGCCCTAATTTCAGTCGACTTGCTTTTTGGTCCTTTTCACGTGGTTCTCTACCAACCTTGGGACACTGGCACATTTCTGTGTGATTTGTTGCTGTTGCTAGCTGACATCAAGTGAGTCCCCAAATCATGGCTACCCCGCGCACAACAAAACAGTCTGCCATCCCAATGACTCTGTGATCCATAGGGATTTTCATTGGGTGATTTTGGGGGAGTGGTCTCCCAAGCCTGCCTTTCTACCCCATCTTAGCCTGAAAGCTTTGCTGAAACATGTTGGCATATTAACAACATACCAGCTTCCCCTGACAGCTGGGTGGTAGCTAGGTACAAGGTGCCCTGGCTAGGAGTCACAATCTGGTCTGCATGAAAGGTGAACGACCAGTTTGGCAGCCCAATTTCATAAAAGGAGCATACATATGAGCCTTAGATGTTCAATGTTTAAATTCCGTATAAAGTCAACCGTTTCCAAGCAAGGAAATAAAGGTGGGCAAGAGCAAAAGGGAAGACTGAGAGTGATAGTCAATTCTACAAACAACCAAAAATGCTCAAAATAAATGACCAGCAGTCTTAGCGAACTGATTACTTCTTCATTGAAAATACTTACATATGCAGAGACCTTGATAAACCTGGATGGAATGTATTTAGAATTGTGTTTTAAAATGTGCAGACTCTTTGTAAGGACAGAACACGAGGAAATTTTAAAGCTGCAATAATAAAAGCTACCATTTGTTGAGTTCTTAGAAACCAAGCTCATTGCCATCAAGTTGATTCCAACTCATAGCACCTGGATATAGGGTTTCTGAGGCTTTGAAAGTCTTATTTAGGAGCCGGCAGTCCCATCTTTCTGCCGCAGAGTAGCTGGTGTGTTTGAACCACCGCCCTTGCAGTTAGCAGCTGTGATAGTTAACATAACTTCATGCCAACTTGATAAATAGAATGAGTTTCAGCCTGTCAATCAGGTCACAGCCTGATGATGCCTCCTGGTAGGCGTGACCTTCTCATGAGGATCAGGGAACTTCCTCTCTCTTTCCTTGGGGGAGGGCCGCACTCTTCCTCTGCTTCACCTTCCTGGTGAAGAGACCCACTCAGCTGGAGGAGCCAGCACTGAGATGCTTCCACCCGCATTGGATCCACAAGACTTTATACCCACCGGCTTGTGATCTTCCTGCATTCAGCATCATTGCAAGTGGCAACGTGAGTCTGAAGAGGGACTTATGGACTACTGTTGAACATATGGGCTAATATCAGACTTATGGACTTGTCTGGACTGGGCTGGGATGTTTTCTCAATATACCATTGCTCTTGTATATAAAGCTGTCTCTTTTACAAATATGAGTGTCACTGGGCCGTCCGCCACTACACCCCACGGTCACTGCTACCAACACTTCCCGATGCTCTCTGCTGCCATGGCTTCTCCTCACAGGAATCTCAGAGGTGCTCCACTTGTGGATCTTCTTCCTGCTGATCATGGGATTCCCCATCCCTGCTTCTGGAATGATTCCGTTTATACTCCAGGGGAGTGGCAAAACTAGCCTATCCCTAACTCAGAGTTCTCTACCCCTGCTATCCTTAGTCCTACCCAGGCATATGGCGGGAGTTGCAAAGACTCTGAGAGAGTCCTTTCCAGCATATTCACTTCACAGGACTTTCCAACTGCTCTCTGCTTCCACTCCTGCATCCAGGCTCCCCCTGCTCCATGTGGCGACCAGAGCCATCATCTTTAAGGATGAATCAGATCTCTTCGCTTCTCAGATTAAACCTTCCAGAGTTTCCTGTTGCCATTAGAATAAATTGCCAAGTCTGACTAGGGCCCAAAAGACCTCCCTCTTGCACCTCATCTCCTAAATTCCTTCCCCCTGTCATTCCCCCCACCCCTGCAGTTCACTGTCCTGATTTTCATGGGGTTTGTCCGTGGCCCCGTCTTCAAACATTTAATTATTGTTTCCTCACCTGCAAGACTGTACTCTTTCTACAGACATTTTCATCCTTTGAATTATCTCTGAACAACTTTTAAATATTGACTTGCTGTCTCCCACAAAGATAATGCTGAACTCCTAACCACTGTGCCCGTGAATGTGGCCTTCTTGGAAACTTTTTTTCCCTTTGCAATCATTTAAATCACCGGAGGCCACACTGTAGAGAGGTGGGTCCTAAACCTAATCCCCTCTGTGTGGAAACAATTCCACACCTGGGAAAGAGAGATGCCATGTAAAGTAAGGTGACCAGATGTCCCGTCTTTGGTGGGAAAGTCCCGATTTGGGGCATTTTTTTAAAGTCCCAATTTTTTTAAAGAATGCATGACAAGCTAGGGAATGGTCTGTTTGGTCCATATAGAACAATATTTTTTTCTTTTTTTTTTAACATTTTATTAGGGGCTCATACAACTGTTATCCCAATCCATACACACATCAATTGTGTAAAGCGCATTTGTACATC
>NW_022103900.1:50872634-50880567 GCF_000313985.2 Echinops telfairi
TGTTGGGGCACCATGCCCTGTCTCCAATGTCCACCCTCATCATTCCCTGGGGATCTTGCTACTCCCCTCCCCTGCTGTTCCGCTGCACCCCTCCCCCACCAGTGCCTTGCCTCAGCGTGGCAGGGTCAGATCAGGTGCAATTCCCACACCGTGTCACTGGTGTTGTCCCCCCAAAGGCCATGGGCCAGTGAGGGGCATCACGTCTCATACTGGGGCTGGCCATGTGGCATATAGACCAAATTTTTAATCAAGAACCCGCCCCCTGGTCAATGGTGTCCCGCTTTAGATCTGGTCACCTTAATGTAAAGGGACATGTACAGATACTAAAGGAATGCCAAGATGGGCAGAAGTCTCCAGAAGTCAGGAGGGAGACATGAAGAGAGGGTTTTTTTCTCAAAGCTCTGAGAGGGAACCAACATAGCCAATACCCTGGTTTACACATCGAGCTTCTGGAACTGTGAGAAAATAACTTTCTGCTCTTTGGGACCATGAGCACTGTGTCTCCCTTATGACAACCCCTCCACCACAGAGGAACCAGTTTCAATGAAGTCATGGTGACCCAGGTGTGCAGAGTAGAACTGGGGTCCCCTGGGATTTGAAGGTGGTGATCTCTGAGAAGCAGAACAGCAGCCTTTCTCCCAAGGCATAGAGGAGAAGGGCTCAAACTGCCTACCTTTCCGTTTATAATTGAGTGCTTGACTACTTTTACAGGGAGGGTCTCCTTATTTGCCAAGGAGTATTAGAAAACTAAGACAAACACCTTTCTAGTTCTTTCTAACTGAAAGCCTGGTCCCTTTCCCTGCCACACTACCTGCATGCCATATTTTTCTTTCTTCTTCATGGTGTCTTTATTTAAAATCTTCCCAATGTTTTTGCAAATATGTATTTGATGCAGCTTTGGCCCATAAAGCATAAACCTTGTGGGGGTAGGTACCATATCTCCATTGCATGTAGGGTTGGCTAGTGTACCAGCTGGTCAATGATTGCTGGTTCTAATAATGTGAGCAGCTCCTTCTACATGGAGCACACTTCCACCCATCTTCACCTAACTTTTATCCCTCCTCTCTCCTCTCTCAACTACAAGATACAGCCTGGTCTACAATGGAAACATTTCTCCAACTTCACATCCTCTGTCTTTTACCTCTGAATCCCCATTCCCTCAGAAACCCTGACCACACAATAGCTGCTCTATCTATGTTGATAGGCAAGAGAATCATTAAAAACATTTTTTTTACCAAAACAACTCTTGTTCATATGTGAGAGCCTCTTGGAGTTCTTTTGGAAGAAATTATACCAAAAAATGTAATTTAAAAAATATATGTCTAATGTCTTAAAGCACCACCCATCTGTCTTTTTGTCATACTGTCATGATTGCATGTTGTCATGATGCTGCATCTATGTCTCCTGTGTTTCAGGTACCATATATGTCAGCAGAGCTCCCAGACTAAGACAGAGAAGAAAAGAATGGCACTCTATTTCTGAAAATTGACCCAAACCTTACAGATGGGACTCACTTGCTTTGGGCCCACCATCAGGGAAAACCAGTTGCTAAAGGGCACCTTGTGTTTAGAGAAGTAGAGGATGAACAGGAAGAGAAGGACTCTGGGTGAAATGGATTGGCACCATCACCACAACAATGCACTAGAACATGACAGTGATCATAAGGATGACTCAGTATGGGACAAGGCTGCACTCTGTTGTACAGAAAGTGATCGTGAAGCAACCTGACAGCAGTTAACAACTCAATGTCTTAGAGCTTACACAGAAAGCAGCAGCCTAGATGAAGGGTTGGAGAGAAGGGATGTTTTTACTTGGTCATGTGATTAAAAGAATACACTGCATGAGGCTTAGGCACATGTGGCCATCTCAGATGCCCAGCCACCATACCACACAGTTTTCTACCTAGACCAAGGTAAGTCCCATAAAGTCTTTCCCACAACACATACTTTTCCTAGGGGCCTGGATGGCTCAAGTCCCAGATACTCTGTCTTTAGCACCTTAATTAAGAGTATGAGCAAACCAACCAATTTCTAGATCCATAACAACAATCCCCTTCTCTTGACAACAGTCTTTCTTTGCCCATGTACATCTATCTTTTAGGATACTGCTGTCCCATGTTCTTCTACTTGAGAGGTTTCTGTGTTTTCGAAGATGCTTTCTGCAGACCTCTGATCTCCTCAATTTAGGGTGGTTTTTTTTTCTGAAGGTACCACAATGGTGACCCTAAACACACATGCATGACCATGCTGTTGAACATATACCACCTACATTATGACAAACCAGAATGTTCATTTGGCCATTTAAGAAACCCCTAGCCTCCTAGCAAAGAAGACAGATTTGCTCTTGGTATTTGACTCTTACTCCTCCTTGCATCTCTATTTGAGGGGTTGATGGGATATTTCCTCCTTGATCAATTGTTCTTTCATTGTTTGTACAATGGCATACAATAAATAATCCCTATCTGTAGAATTGTACCGATCCTCTCCCTAAACTGCATCCTCAGAAGAAGCTGCCTCATTTCTCTGACTTGAGTCTATTTAGTCAATACGGGGTTGAAAAGACTTCGCCTTTGGGATGTATGGGAGTCCCTGCCTTCAATTCAATAGGCAATTCCTCATCCCATCTACTGGACCTGTGAAGTTGGAGTCTACTTTTCTGGCCCTTCTTGCTTTGGATGTTGACAAAACAAATGATTTCTTTACTCACACCAAACTTCAATATATCTCACTTTTTGGAAGGTCAAAATATGGGGTTCTGGCTGGTAAGGGGCCTTTATTTTGGCTTTTGGCTTATGTTGAAAAAAAATGGAAAAATACCTTCTGACTGGTAGTATTTTACAGTTTGGGCTCCTTTGTTCAGAACAGCAGCTGTGAATCTCAACCCACCCAGTCCAGCCACTTAGAACTCACTCCTCACAATTCTGCAATAAACAATAACTCATTCACACTCATCCTTGTCAACCCTCCTCTAATTCAACCCCAAACAGTAACCAGCAAAGGAGGAGCAAATCATCTTGAATCTTCTTCAGCAACAAGACTCTAGAATCTCACCATAAAGCTGCTATTAAAGGGGTTGGAACTGAGAAGAAGGTGCTACTTGCCTGCACCTTATCCTATGAACTTTCATGATTGAAAATGCATAAATGGTTCTACCTTTAGATTATCCCACAAGGTAGAGTGTTTCAACATGACGATCATGATCTTCTGGAGACAAGAGGAATCTAACCAATTGTCCTTTTGGAAGGTTGGAGAAAATGATGTCATCAACCTGAATGCTATTCTAAATAGTATTTATAACTACTGATCAAATGTTCTAGCTCATCCAAGGGTGTGTGAATCATTTGACTCCTGCTCAGGGATGTCTAACTCAACGTGATGGCTTTATTTGTGTGGAGTCATGATGATCCCCTTTAATGCCAGGGAAGAGTGGAGAAAAGTGAGATTTCTAATTCAGTGCAGTAGTTAAAGCTCAAAGGAACCCAAACCTTTATTGAGTACCTTTTGTGATCAGGTATTGTGCAGGATTATACAAATATGGATTTCTTTGGGTTAAGAAATGGATAAGACATCCTTGCTGGCAAGGAGTTCATTATCTATTGGGATAAACAGATGCATAAATAATTAAATCCAACTGTGGATGTTAAATAATAGAATCGTGATAGATGGAAACCTGAGGAAGGACATTCAACCAAAGGGAAAGTTCTTGAAGGATCAGGAAGAACTAGAATCATTATTCTAATTCCCTGCCAGGTCAGTTTATAATTCTTACCCAAGAGGCTGCAGTAGTTTATGCCCAGTCAAACATGAAAATGATTTTTCAAAGGTAGAGGATAAAGATTATGACAGAAATTTTTTATGAGCCTTTGAATCATTAAAGCATAAAAATTATACAGTGTGTGTGTGAGAGAGAGAGCACAAAAGCAAATGTGTACTAAGTAGACTTAGATAATGGGTATTTTACTGTACTTTTAAGACATAGTTTGACAGTGAATTAATTGAATGAGCATTATAGCCTACATGTGTGTAATATACTAGTTTCCCACACAGAGTTAGAAATAGTCAGCAATCTGCCCACAAAAGCAAGAATCTAAAAAAAATAAATAAAGTAACCCACTTACAAATGCTTTCAATAGGGCTTCTTTGTTTCAGAACTTTTGGCTTTCACTGAAAGAGTAATACAACCCAGTCATGCTGAAAATGGATGCTAGGTTTTAGGTACATATTCTCAGTTTTTAAACCTCACCTTTAAGGGAAAGGAAAGAAGCAGCTGACTACCTACTAGGTCTCAAGCACTGTGCTTTGTTGTCCTTTATCTATATTATATTAAATTCACCTTATCACCCGCCATGGTGCTGTGAGTTACGTGTTGGGCTGCTAGTGGCAAGGCTGGTGACTCAAATTCATTGGCAGCTCCTCAGGAGAGAAGGAAGCTTTCTGATAAGACTATAAATATGTACAGTCTTATCAACCGTATACAAGGATGCTACAAGTCAGAATCAATCCAATGACAATGGGATTGGTTTGGCTTTTTAGCAACTCTTCCAGGATACTATACTGTTTTTGCTCCACGCCCACCCCACCCCACCCATGTCCTACTCTCTACATACATTGCTTAGATGAGGAAATGCAGGATTAGGGATGGTTAAGCCTCTTGCCAAAAATTTCACAGATAATTCTGATTTGTTCTAAACATGTACGTGTGTCCCCAAGAATATTAAAGATTTTACCATGCTAGAATTTTAAATTCTATCTCACCTGTACCTCTCCATGATATAGCCCAGACATTCCACAAGTCAGGAATAGTGAGGGTGGGTTCTTCAGATGGGCAGGGAGAGGCTAAGTACAGATTTGCAAGTGCTTCAAGTGAGCAAGAGATGGACATAATTGTTTCAGGACCCTGTATTCCAAATTTTCAGAAAATTGCCCCAATGTCAAAATTTTATCTATGGCTACCATAAAGTACCAAAAATATGAAAAGATCTTAACTCTTTATGGGAGTAGAAAGCTTTTATCTTCCTCCTTCAGGACAGCTGGAGGATTCAATTGGCCTACCTTGTGGTTAGCAGTCCAACATGGAGCCCACTACACACTACTCGGGCTCCCATTACCTAAGCTAGTGGCCATTTTATACACACAGGTTACAACTCTCAGATAACAGCTAGGAAGAAGACAGAGGAACTGGGCATTGACATATACATTCTAGGAGATGAATGAACTTCAAGTGAAGCACCATGCACCTGAGAGAGAAAAGCAGAACCTCCACTAGGATGCACCCAGGTGACTTATTGATTCAGGTAGAGAAAGGAGGATACAGTTTTGTGTTAGTCTGGATTGACTAGAGAAACAAATTCAGAGACACATATGTGTATAAGAGAGAGTTTTATATAAAGTTTAACTGTACATTAAGAAAACATCCCAACCCAGTCCAAATCAAGTTCATAAGTCCTATATTAGCCCATATGTCCAACACCAATCTATAAAGTCATCTTCAGACTCAAAAAACACATGCAATGATGCCAAATGCAGGAAGATCATAAGCCAGTGGGGTTGGAAGTCTTCTGGACCCAGTGGTGTTGTAAGCATCTCAGCACTGTCAGGGTTCTACATGTGGCTCTTCCAGTTCCCAGAGCTCCATCAGGGTAGGTCCCTATGGCTTCCCCTCAGGGATTTCTCGCAGGGAGCCAGCTCTGTCAGTAGAGAGTTTCCAAGGGAGTGAGTAGAGTGAGAGAGTGTGTCTTCCACCTCCAAGGAGGAAATTCCAGATTTCCCAGAATTCTTGGGAGAAAGTCATGCCCACATAGAGACCTCATCCACCATCTCCAATTGACAGGCTAGACGCCACCCCTACACTCTTAATCCTCATAGTGATACCAGATTAGGTAACTACCACAAGTTTCAACTCAGCCCCAGAGAAACTTCACAGAAGAAATCCTAATAATACCAGGATGGAGGGTAGGGGATATGCACAACCACTGTGTTGACAAGAAGATGTGATCAACACTAAAGATCAAGGTCAGCCCCTTGGGCACAAATGCTGAGGACTAAAAGGGTATAAGTGCTGTTAGGTTAGTGGGTCCTGGAATCTGGGTCCCTGAAAGAAAAGGGGAATTGACCAATGCATTATAACATGGCCTGCTCCCTATTAAACAGAGAGATACTCATCTACTCTGAGTCAGGACAACAGTTAGACTAGAAAACGTTTGTATGGTCTCCCTTCTTTTTCTTTTTTCCTTTTCTTTTTTTTCTCTCTCTCTCTTTTCTTCTTGGTGTCTATCTATATAAGATAGGCAAGAGAAGGAAATCCCAAGGAGACAGCAAAGGACTGACGGTTCCAGTAGGTTGGGAGGGGGGCATGAGAGATGAGGCGGCTGGGGATGGGGGTAGGGGAGTGGTGAGCCAATAATGACCGCAACACAGACTAGCAAGGGATCTAAATTTGACAGTAAAGGATGTGTAGTGTTCCTGGTCATAAACATGATCAATTGAAATACATCTAAGAGGAGTTACTGAGAGGTGAATGATAGGTAAACATGACAGTGGGGCAAGAAGAAGGAAAAAGAAAAAGAGGAAAGAAGAAGAAAGTAAAAATTATATAGGTATAGATACAGATATGTAAATATATAAATATAGCTATATATATATATGCAACAAGGAAACAGATGGACTTTGGGCTTCTACTTAAATCTTACCTCAGTACAAGAACAGTTTGTTCTAATATTGCGGCAATGTATGATACTCACCTTCCCAATATGATCACTGAAGACAAAATGGGCGCATAAGAAAATGTGGTTAAGAAAGCTGATGGTGCCTGGCTATTAAGATATATAGTATCTGGGGTCTTAAAAGCTTGAACTTAAACAAGCGGCCATCTAGCAGGGAAGCATCTAAGCCCACATAGAAGAAGTACACCAGCCTGTGTGATCATGAGGTATCAACAGGAATAAGTATCAGAAGTTAAAAACAAGCAATCAAATTGACATGAAGGAGCATAGACAAAGGGGAGACCCAAAACCCACCTGTGAGATAATTGTTCAGTCCTTCACAGAAGGGCCACAAGGAAGGGATAATATATCCAAGGTGCAGTGTAGCACTGATGAACCACATAACTATCCTCTAGTTCTTTAATATACCTTCCTCTTACTATTTTGGTCTTTGTTTTACCTCCTTAATCATGTTAGACCTGCATATGTTCATTTATATAATTAAGATCAATCAATGAATGAAATCCAAGATAGATAAACCCTTCAGAAATAGTAATGGTAGTAATGATTCCCTCAGGGTATGGGAAGAGACAGGGAGGAAGGGAGAACCGATAGCAATGATGACTGTACAACCCCACTCAAGGGGAACGAATAACAGAAATGTAGGTGAACAGATAGATTGGATGGTGTAAAATATGGCAATATTAATCATACATAATATAATGTAATAATAAGGGTTCCTGGTGGGTAGGGTGGGGGAGGGAGGAAAAAGGGGAGCTGATATCAAAGAGTTCAAGCAGAAAGAAAAAGTTTTGACACTGATAGGGACAGTCATTGTAAAGTTATGCTTGATCTAATTGAATTATGGACTGTTATAATATCTGTAAAAGCTCCCAATAAAATGATATTTTTAAAAAATCAAAGTCAGACATCATCTCTGTAGACAAATACTGAATTTATGTAGATCCCTTTTTGTGTGAGGGCAAGAACACAAAAGGGATTAAAAAACTAAATGACTAAATAAGAGCCATGAAAAATCACTACAGAATAAGGGAAAGCCTTGCTAAAGATTCAGGCAAAAAACTAGGGGCCTCTGAGAGTGGTACCTAATGTTAGTTATTAGTCAGAAAATAACTAACATTGATATCCTTATTAGAACTGCTGAAGATCAGCTTTTCTGGGACGAGAGAGAAATCCGTAAGAAGAAAACAGATTGAGATGCAAGAATAACAG
>NW_022103900.1:50882026-50900774 GCF_000313985.2 Echinops telfairi
AAGGGTGTTTTTTCATGTCCTCTATGCTCTAACTACGAAAATATTTGATTTACAAATAAGGAATCCTACTTCACGGAATTTCATTTATCACCGTAGGGTCTAGAACCGATTAACCGCGATAAACGAGGGTTCACTGTAATAATTTGAGCAATGACGACAAGGACATTAAAATGTAGTCATTGAAACCCACAATTGAGGTTATTGGCCAAAAGAATGTCAAATGCATGACAAAGAAAACAAACTGAGAAACCTGAATAATGGAAGAAAAGAACTAGCAGACACAATTAAAGGAAACACTCTAAGCTAACTACAAATTGGGATGTTTTCTCATATATTAAGTCATTTTATTTTTTCACTATTATTAGTGCCCACCATTGGCCAAATTTATAGAGGTGAACACAACTGCATGTCTGGCAAAATAACTAAAAGGGGACCAACACTTAGTCTCAATATGCTAAATTTGCTCAACAATTAGATGTGATATAATTCCCACATGTATTATAGCAGAAAGATTGGTTGAAGCAATGCTACCTGAAAGGAAAAACATTCCTCTGGCATTTGAATTCTAAATTTAATGGATGGTTGCAAGTACAATTACGTTAAATTTTAACACCCTATCAGTTGATCTCCCTTATGATCCATTTAAATCTGTTCTAGTTCATAATATTTTCTGCTACTTGTTCACTTGAAGTTTTTATCTGTTTTACTTTGTTGTTTTGTTAGCCTTTTCTGGTTATTGTTGTTTAAAAATATTTTTCTATATGTAAAATCCAAGACAGGTACTGTAAATCCATAGAGATGGTAACTGGACTAATGGTTCCTTGGAATTTTGGCAGGGAAAGTTGTGGGGGGTTGGGGAGCTAATAATGATGAGTACAAGAATGAAGAAAGTGTCCTAAAATTGATTGTGGTGATGATTGTACAACTCTTTTTGAAGTGATTGAACTATTGAATTGTATGATATGTGAATTTATGCCAATAAAGCTGCTGGGGGGGAAATTCTCTACTTAAGTAAGATCTGAAGCAACATGTTCAGAATTTTAAGGGAAAAGCATTGTGAGTCAAGAATTTAATACCCATCTAAGAATTTTTGCACATGTGATAACTACAGAAAAATATTCTCAGGTTCAAAAGCTTTATAAAATACAACATTTATATAGTATTTAAAACTTTCAAGGGATACTCTAGCCAATTATAAAATTAAATTGATAAATCTCCTTTAGTTCAAGACAATGAGGATCCCTGGCTGCATAGCAGTTACTTATTGGGCTTCGATAAGGAAGCTTGGCAGTTCTAAACCACTAGCTGCTCTGCAGAAGGAAGACAACGTTTCAACACCTGTGAAGAGTTAAAGTCTCTGAGAGTCACGGAGGCCGTTTTACCCTGTTCTATAGGGTTGATATGAATTGACATCAACTCACTGTAGTGAGTGAGTTCAAAAACAACAAAATATATGTACGTATTTATTTTTCATCCTGTCTTAAAGTAAATTACAGTGGTAGTAAGAAAGGGAATACATCCTGCACAGTGCTTGATTATAAGGAGAGAGACCTATAGGCCATCCCCTCCCTGCCACGGAGTCAAAGCTGACTCATAGTACAGACTGGAGCTTTCAGAAGATTTGGTACCCAGAGGTAAGACCATAGGTCAGAGGAGTTCCTTTTTTAAGGTCTCTAACTAAACACTGTACAATACAGTGAACTCTGCTCTTAAACACAGGGCTCACTGTGAGCCCTCTCATTCAGCTCTGTACTGACTGTGGAAATTCACTTAAATAATCATTAATCAACACAATCTTTCAATTGGAAGTAAAAATTACGATCAGAGATTACCAGCCACTTGAGGAAAACCAGAAAGACTGTCAGAAAGACAAAGAAAACTAGTGGAAAACTTAGCCCCAAATAACTATTTAACTCAAAATGTTATGATTGAATTATGTCCTTCAGAAATACAAGGAGACTTCAAAAGGTTGTGGAAAATGGAAATAAAAGATAATAGAATTTTTCCATGAACTTTTCAAGCCCCCTTATATGTGTCAGCTTAGCTAGACCATGTTTTTCATTGTTATGTAATTATCTTAGATTTTTGTGATCTGATATAATTATCCTATGGGTTATACGCCTAATCTCTGTGGTGCTAATGGGGCAGAGTTAGTGACTGTTCAATTAATAATGCAAGACACACTCTACAAGAATAGATTTTGAGGAGATATAAAGGAATTAAACAAGTACATAGATATTAGGGAAATCTTTTACTATCAAAGAAGAGTCCGAGTGGTCTGAGTCCTTTGGGCCCCGAGTCCCTGTACTGAGAAACTCCTAGACCCAGAAGCAGATTGATGACAAGAACCTTCCCCCAGAGCAATAGAAAGAAGAAGCCTTCCTTTGGATCTGGCACCCTGAACTCAGACTTCCAGCCTCCTCGCTGAGAGAATGAATTCCTCTCTGCTAAAGTCATCCACACACGGCATCTCTCTTATCGTAGCATTGGACAACTCAGACACAGAACAATGCGTAAGCATTAAAAATGTAGAATTAGTGTCCTTACCGAAGATACTGTTTCTGGGAGACAAAATCATAGTTCTGATAAAGAAACATATCCCAAGAGCAGCATGAATGACAATGTAAAGCACATTTGAAATAGAATATTCAAATGAAAAATCTCAGATTAAAGAATGAATGTCAAAACCTAAAATGGAGAGGAGCTAAGAGAGAATGACCTGAAGAAGGTCATAAGATTCCAACAGAAGTTCCAGAAACAGAAACAATAATACGGAAAGGAAGATAAATCATAGACATAGCTCATCAGAGCACGCTCCTAAACTTGATGATACGACATAATCCTTCTAATACGTAAGAACATCACGTCTAAATCTTAGAATGAAGATATGCGATGATTAAAGACGATGTCAAGTAGACACTGCTGGGTGACAGGAGGGGTGGGGTCCAACCTATGAATCGGGTCACAGCCTGATGACACCTCCTTGTGGGTCTTTGTTTTGATGTAAGAGAGATCCAAAGCACGGCCGAGTTCTCTTTGCCCTTCGCCTTCTTTCTGGCTCAGGCTGTAACTGTGGCCACAGGTGGGCCCCCAACGTAAAGAGGTGTCAGCATCCTGCCATGTTTCCTTCGACCTTGGATGTACACAGCCCACAGCCCCTGGGCTGCGATTGCCCGCATCCTGCTTGCCCTGTCGGAGTCATCAGCCTGCAGCAACATGGAGCTGAAGAAGGTCCTGACTAGCATCAGGCCCATGGACTTGAGTTGCACTGGGCTGGGAGATCTTCTTGATATCAAGTCCTTTCTGATCCAGATGAGTGTCACTGGTTTTGATTCTCTAGACCACCCCACCTAATACGGGATGGATAACCACCAAGGTTCATTCTAGTGGTTAGAGAAGAAAACAATTGACATACCTACTATCCACTTCAGAGACCTGAGGACAATGAAATAATACTTTCAAGTTCTGAAGGGAAAAAAAAGACCACAAATTTTTAAAGGTTTGAACAGAAAGAGTGAATTCAGTGAAGGGAATATGTTGGAAAAGCAGTCCAAAGGGCCATTAGCTGGTCTAAAAAGCCTGGCAAAACAGAGTCAAATCTAATATTCTACTAATGGTGGCCGACCTCCCACTATAGGCTGGCTTTCTGGAAGGTCTTCTGCTATTGGCTGGTCCTCTGTAATGTACCTCCTCTGCTTAGGTCACTCTACACTTCGACTCAGACCCCAAATCCAAGAATCTATCCAGTCATTGCGGAGGGCTGTGTGAATACCTTGTCTTTCTCTAACTTTCACTATCTCTGGTCTCTGCCATTGATAAGGAAATGTGTCTTATCTGCCCTTCACCATCTTCTGTGTTGGAGAGGTATGTACGGGAAATGGGTCTCCACCCCTTTTTTGATGATAACTTCTGCCAGATTCATACCATTACCATATCTTCTCCCTTTGCCAGCCTCTATCTACCTAACATTCAACCACTGTCAAGTGATACCTTCCGAATCCTTTTGGAAGTCCAGGGGCAAGGATCATCCTCCTTGCTGAACATGGACATGGAGCTGAGCTGGTCAACGGCACCACTTCGGTTACCTCTTAGGGCAAGAGGCTGTGGGAAAAGCATCTGCTGGGACTGGGTAGCAGCCCGATCTAGGAGGTTGAGTGGCAGGCTGGAGTCTGTTGGTAGCATGACCATTGTAGCAACAAAGTCAAAGAAAACTTTTAACATAGGATATTATACTGATCCAATGTGTCAGTCAAGTGCAAGGGCAAAGAAACTATTTTTCAGAAACGTGTTAACTCAAATTAAGTAATAATTAAATAAAAAATAGCACATGGAATTCCAAATACTCTGTAATCAACCTAAAATACAAAAGAAATCCCAGGAGACAGCTGTGCGGCAGGCCTAGAAAGTACATTAGAAAATTGAATATGGGGTTTGATTGAAAATGGGTAAACCTTGAAAACATTATGCGGAATAAAATAAAATCATCACAGAGGGACAAATATCGCATGGTCCTCCTTGGTTGCAATATTCAGGATAAGCAAGAATACACAGACCAAAGTTGTTAGTGGTTGTCAAGAATGGGTGGGAGGGAGAGGAAAAGACACGGGCCTTCGGTGAAGGAAAAGGGGAACATTTGGAAACAGATCATGTTGGAGATTGAGATAATGCTTGAGCAACATGGTAAATATAAATAACATCACTGAATTGTGCACATTAAGAATATTCAAAAGACACACTACTTGTTACATATGTAGCAGTAACCAGTTGCCAGAGTCCTAGCGAGTACGCGGTTCTCTGTGCAGAAAGGGGCCTAGCACTGGGTGAGGAGGAAGTCCTGGGAGAGGAACGAGGTGGCCACAGTCACACAGCCGGTGTCAGAGACTATGCAAGATGAGGACCAGGGGTCTGTGCAGGCTTCCCAGTGGCCCATGGGTCAGTCTAAGCCAGAAGGAAGGCGTCCACCCAGGGAGTAGGCAGCCATGATGAGGCATCCCTGAATATATACCAGAGGCTAAATGTTACATCCACCACCGGTCTGTCGGCTTATCGTACTGTGATGAATTCCGTGTTGCTCTGCTGCTGGGGGCCTTGCCCCTAGTATTTCACAGACCAGCAGGGTCACCAGTGGTGGACAGGTTTCGGGGGTGCTTCTAGACTAACACAGAGTAAGAAAATAAACCCGGTGATCTATTTTTAAAAATTAACCATTGAGGACCCCGTGGATCAAGAGAGAACATTGTCTGGTTCTCTTGCACTGGGCGCATTGTTAGGAGGATCCGTCGCTAGAGTAGGACATCATGGTTGGGGAAGCAGAGGACCAGCCAAGGTGAGGGAGGGAGGCCCCGAGGGAGATGCACTGGCATAGTGAGCACAAGAGAGAGTCAAACAAGTCAGCTCTTGGGAGAAGGCACAAGGGCAATATCTTGTTCTATTGTCCATAAGGACCAGGCGTCAAAGTCAGCTCAGGAGCAGCAATCTATCGCTGATCTACTATCTATCTAAAAATAGATGATCTTGTTGTTGCTTTCTTATTATGACAACATGAAACATCCTTTGGGCTTGAAAATGGCCATCCTATCATCCTATCACCTACCACGTATCTGTACTCCTGGGTATACGGAGTCTCTGAAAATCGGAAACAAGGAGTTTCTTGAGCGATAAGATGTTCAGATATGGGCGCATGTTTCTCTGGAGGTTTTGTGCTTTTAGATGACTCTGATGGCTCCAATGCAAGTTAGAGAGACAGAAAAATGTGGAAACGCAGGCTCTGAATACAGATGCTGGTCTTTGAATTCATGCTCCACTCTGCACAGTGTAATCTTAAACAAGTTAACCAAGTTCACATGTGCCTTGTTTTCCTCTTTGCAACATGGGAGAAGTTGGTAGTGTCCACTTCACCGAGTTAAGAAGATACTGAGATGGTTTACACTGAACCGTCAGCACACTGCTTGACATATAATAAATGATGATGGCAACATATGTACTAATGTGCTGGACACAAATGATGTATGTATGGATTGTGAAGAGTTGCATGAGTCCCTAATACAATGACTAAAAAAAGAAAAGAAAAATAAATAAATACTTAGTAAAATGTGATTTTGATTATTATTATCAAAAGTGGAAAGAAAGGGGCAGCAAAGCTCCCTCAACCCCTAGGTAGCCATTAATGTGTTTGACACATATTTCTGTCTCTATAGCCCAGGCACAAGGTAGGCCCATGTGACCAGTCCTAGCCTAGGATATGATACGTGTCACTTCTCAGTTAAAATACTTCGTTGCCAGTGTAAGACCCTCTAGAACCCTTTCCCTCTAATACAGTGATCAGCACCCTTCAAAAAGGTGACTGCTCAGCCAGCTTAGGGTCCTGAATGCTAACAAAAGCCAGTCTCCTGTGACCTGCAAAGGGCAGGTGTTGTTGTGATGTGCTTCTGAGTCTGTTCCCACAGAACAAGACGCTGCCCAGTCCTGCATCACCCTCACAATGTTCTTATATTTGAACCCACTGTTGAAGCCACTTTGTCAATTCATCTTGTTAAGGTTTTTCTCTTTTTTGCTGCCCCAAGCATGCTTGACCGAGCATGGTGTCCTTCTCCAGGGCTAGTCTCCTAATGTTCAAAGTTCCATCCTTGTCTCTAAGAGAATTCTGGCTGAAAGACAGATTTGCTCGTTCTTCTGGCACTCCATGATACTTCCAAGTCTTCACCAGGGCCATAATTCAAATACATCAATTCTTCTTCAACCTTCCTGATTCAATGCCCAACTTTCACATGCATTTGAGGCCATTGAAAGCCCCATGGTCTGAATCAGGCACACCTTAGTCCCAAGGTAGCATCTTTGCCCTTCAACACTTTAAAGAGCTCTTGTGCAGCAGATTAAACCAATGCACTGCATCCTTCGATTTCCTGACTGCTGATTCCAGGAGCATGGACAGGGGATGTACTTTTTTTTATGTCACAAAGGGCATGGAGCATAAACAAAATGCAAAATAAGTCTGGGTTATTTCAAGTCACTGGAATGTGGCAGTTGTTTGTTACCACAGAACACCCTACCTTATCCTCACTAATCTGCTGTTACCACCACATACCCAACTAAGAGGAAGCCCCCATTGTAGAGGAAGGAATTTGAATTGTTGAGTTAGGCTCCTGTAAGGGTTGGAAGCAGTGCTTCTGAGCACAATGAGTGTCTGAGATGTAAAAATCTATTCTTACTCAATTAACATAGTACTGGTTATGCATAACAAATCATCCCAAATGTAATGCCTTAAAACAGCAAACATGTATTACCTTGGTATTGCCTGTGGCACAGCTGACCTGGGTCCTCCACCGTGCCATCCCTCACAAGACTACAACCAATGTGTCAATGGGACTGCAGCTATCAGAAGACTCTACAATGGCAGGATCCACGTGCAAGTTCACTCAGAGCTCATTGGTAGGATTCGGTTCCTCTCTGGCTGTTAGAGGAGGCCATCTTCAGCTCCTTGCCATGTGAGTCTCTATGGGGAGTGGTCCCAACGTGGTAACTTGCTTCATCAAAGTAAGAAAACCAGAAGTACCAAAAAGAAGTAAAGAAAAACAGCAGTCTTTTGCAAATCCATTTCAGAGGTTACATCCCATCAATTTTTCCACATTCTACTTATTAGAAGTAGGTCACTGGGTCCAGGCTACACTAAAAGACAGTAGATTACCCAAGTAGATTACTAAAGCAGATTACAAAGAGTAGGAGGTGGGAATCATCTTAGAATTTTCCTAACATAAAATCAAGAGCTCATTTCCAGAGCCCTGGCCTGGAAGAAGTGAAAGGGACTTATTTTCTCTTTACTCTTTTGTACCCCAAAAGTTACCACCAAATCAAGAGTGTGCCAGTCATTACTCCAGTGGGCAAGCACCAATGGTTGTTTCATGGTACCAGTGTTGTATTTCTAACCCTAACACTGTGAGTCCCCCCAACTCCCACAGTCATGAAGTTGATCCTGCCTCGTATCAACCCTATAGAAAATTCTCCAGGTTTTAAATGTTTGCAGGAGCAGAGCGCCTTGTCTTTCCTCCTTGGGCTGGCTGACAACTTTGGACAATCACCCTTGTTTACCCAGTAGCCCCACAGAAAGCAAATTCCTCAGGTGCTTCTCCATGCAGTTCTTGGAGTAGAATGGGCAACTGCATCAAGAGAGACAGGGGCATTGTTTACGAAACATCCTCATGTCACACAGCTAGGATGGGACAGTCAAGGCTGCTGCCTATAGTCACATGAGCTCTGCACAGCAGATTCCCCAGAGAACAACGTTCACCTAGACGACAATGGGACTGCAGACCCTGGCATTTGGCCACGCAACATTCCTGAAGGCAGAGCAGGATGGAGCCTAAAGCCCACATGCCCAGACTACCACTCAATACTCTCACTCTTCAAAGCCCCTCCAAGCTCCTATGCCCCTCTTGCCCTTCTCTATTCAATTTATAATCTCCAGTACATGGGGATTACACAAAGTGTCAGCTATTAGTCGTTATGAAAGAACTGTGTACTGTGTCTCAAAAGATGCATGGAAAAATGATTCAACTATAGTTATCCCATGCCCCCCCTCCCACACACACCAAGACACACACGCACACGCACACACGCACACAAATAAAAGCCCATCCTGAAAACTAGGTGGCTACAGCGTGTGTGGGAAGAGAGAATAAAGCAGAAGTGGAGCCCCGCTCTCCACCAGTGGGCAGAACCAGTCCCCAACACTAGCAAAGGCTCCTCCTCACCAAGGGAACCCTGGTGGCCCAGTGGTGACCTGACGGGCTTTGATCTGCAATGTCCAAAGTTTAAAACCAGCAGCTGCTCCTCAGAAGAAAAAACGGGGCTTTCTACTCCTGCAAAGAGTTACAGTCTCAGAAATTCACAGGGGCAGTTCTACCCTCTCCTAAAGTGTCATTAGGAGTCAGCACCAACCCTAGGAGAACCCCCCACCACCACCACCACCCCACCACCCCGCATCCATGGACGCCCTGCATTTCTCACCTGCCCACTATTACCTCAGTGACTCACTTCATACCGGCTTCACACCCACAGTGCTTTCCGCATAGACCTAACAACCATCGTGTAAGCACACTGTCTTCAAAGTAATTATAGACAAGAGGCCCCTGGAGAATTTTTTATCCATTCCTTCCATCCTCTCTCCAGCCAGACACTGTCACAGAACAGTTAGCTCTTCCGTGGGCCGGTTGGACCAGGCCCCTGCTGTCTAGAACTGGAAATCGCTGGAGAACGCCCAAATGTGTGACGCTAGAGGATGCCTTAGGCAATTTAATAAGAAGGCTGGCCCCTACGAGAAAGGATGCATTTCGAAGGTGCATTTCCTCCTCTCCCCAGTTCCATGCGCGCGCGCGCGCGCGCGCACACGCGCGCGCACGCACACACACACACAGATCGTGAAGCTTTCGCCAACTCTACCTCCAGACAGCCCGCTTCCCCAACAGGCAGCATTCCCAACCGGGGTGTGTGCGAACGGAGATGGTAACGTTCTTCCCTGAGGAAAAGAGGGCCCGTTTGGAGAGAAATAGAGCAGCGTGGGGAATGGATGGTAAGAAGCAGCTGCTGCTTCCCCAGGAAGGGTTAACAAAATAAGTTAAAGCCACCATTTCAAGGTGAAGGAGAGAGGAAAACAGACACAGTGCTATAAATACCATGTCGCTTTGGGTGCCCCTGGTGGGTCTCAGCAAGCCGAGGGCTCAGCGGGGCCCATGATGGGAACCCATTGCTGCAGGGCCTGTGGGGCTGGCAGGCCAACAAATAGGCAGAACTGCAACCTTGCGGCCAGGCCCTGCCCTGAGTGCCCGCTCATTAAGCCACACGGCAAAGATGGCTCAGCAGGGGCAGAAAGTGAAAACCAGCAACAGCCAGCCCTGCTGGAGGGTACGGGAGGAAGTAGGGGGACTGGGGTGTAAGAAAGGAGGGCCAGAACCTAATCGAAGTGAGAAGGGAATTTAGCGTTTGTCAGGACCCATTCCCATCAGCCCTCTGGTTGCCAGGCCTCGGTACCTGGCCAGAGTTCCTGAGGAGGCCAGCCTGGTCTCCAAGCACCCACAGCTTTGGAAGAGTCTAATGAGACCATGTCTGGTTTGACAGACCCACCTCCAGGCCTGGGCTAAGTGCTTCGTATGTATTAGCTCATTTCTTGATCCTAGGAGCCCTGGTGGTATAGTAGTTATGAGTTGAGTTGCTAACTTCAAAGCCAGCAGTTCGAAACCACCAGCTGCTCCTTGGGAGAAAGATGGGACTTTCTAATCCCATAAAGGGTTGTGGTCTTAGAAACTCACGGGGATAGTTCTACCCTGACCCATAGGGTCACTTTGAGTCGGCATCAACTCATTGCAATACGTTTTTGAGAGAGGAATTCAATAAGGTAGGTCCTGTCATTGTCATTTCACCCATGCAGAAAACGAAGGTCAGAGGAGTTAGGTCACTGCATGCAGCCAAGATGACACAGGCACGAAGCTGAGGTTTGAACCCAGAGATCTCCGACTCTAACACTTATACTTCTGTTCCCTTTGGGGGGCTCTGGTTGTTGCAGAAGCACAAGGGACTACATCCCTCAGCTGCCTGAGCTGAGATGGCTCAGATAGGCCGCCACCCCCTCCCCACTCATTTATCCCTACCTCAAGGTTACAGCTCCCGCTGGGCCTAGACTCAACTGCAGAACCCTGCCGAGAGCAGTGTCTGTCAGCAGCCCCTACCCATACATCAGGGACAGTGGTGGTTCAGGGGTAGAATTCTTGCCTTCCACACTGGGGGCCTGGGATCAAGTCTTGGTCAATGTTCTATGTGCACGCATCACCCTGTAGTAGTGTGCAGGCTGCTACAATCCTGGACAGGTTTCAGTGGAGCTTCTGGACTAAGACAGACTAGGAAGAAAGACCTGAGCATCTACTTCTAGAAATCAGCCAATGAAAATCCTGTGATCACAGACACCCATTAAGAGGACAGCCTGAGACTAGACAGGGTGTCATTCCATGTGCATAAGTTTATGAGTCAGGGCCAACTTGATGGCCACTAATCAAAATAGCAACATATAAGCCTAGAAACTTCTGGAGGCAAGAACCATGCCTTACCTCCTTTTCCCAATGCCTGGCACAAATAAAATGGAAAAGGAAACAATCCATAACTGCCAAATCAATTCTGACACATGATGAGCCCATTTGCTTGCAGAGTAGAACTTCGCCATAGGAAGTCCTTGGCCTTGGTGGCAGTTTGCCAGGCCTTCCTTCCACAGCACTCCTTGGGGAGGGGGCCTGAACCCTGGGTTAAAGAGCATGACCATTTGACCATTTGCACCACTATAGTTCAGGGGAAAACCAGAAAAGAAAAAAACAAAAAGAAATCTATAAGGCAGAGTAGAACTGCCCCTGTGGGTTTCTGAGACTGTCAATCTTACCGGAGTAGAAAGTCTCACCTTTCTCGTACACGTTGGCACAGCGTAGATGTGTCTGTTTGGCAGATGAGCAATCTGATAAATGAGTCATGTACTGGACACCTCCTAGCTACTCCTGTTTTCAGTTTGATGTATTGTCGTGATGAAAGGTTAAAACTACCGCCAGTGAGTGGGTTCTGACTATAAGTCAGAGTAGAACTGCCCATGTGGATTTCCAAGCATCTAAATCTTTACGAGAGAAGAAAATCTCCTCTTTCTCCTAGGAAATGGCTAGTGGGTTTGAAATCGTGACCCACCGCACCAGGGGGGCTCCTGGGATGAAAGGTCTGACAGCCTTACTTTAAAAGCATTCGCGTGAAACCTGGAGGAGGCTTGGGAGTGCACCGCCCACCTGCAAGCTCAGCAGTTGGAAACCACCAGCCACTTGGGGGCAGAAAGAGGCGCTCGTCTACTCCCATCCTCCCAGAAACCCACAGGAGCAATTCTACCCTGCTCTATAGCATCGCTCTGATTCCGACTCCACTTGATGGCGGTGAATTTGTTTAGGTTGACAGTGAAATCAGACTAAAATGTTGGGATACATGATACATAGGGGGGAAAATCAGATTCCAAGTCTGTTCACCCCAATTGCAGCGAAAAAACATAAAATGTATTCGAGTATTTTCATTGGAACAAAAAGTAAAATGCAAAAAGAAAGATAAGTAAGTGGGCCCTAAACATAAAGTCAACATTAATTCTACTTTCCAAATGTTTACGGGGAAAAAACAGGCAAAAGTCGTGCTGTGCTTCCAGGCAATTTTGGTCTGGTCATTCCCTGCATGACACTAATTTCAGCACCACATGGCCTCTCTCAAGGCCCCTCCCAACATCAAATCAGGAAAAATAGCCTACATTTATCACCTCTTGTGTGTGTGTGTGTGTGTCCGACAGAGGAAAAGTCCAATCATTTCCCACATAATCCATGGAGCTCCCCAACCCCGTCAAATCTAGCAAGATCTGGAGCTCCCCAACCCCGTCAAATCTAGCAAGACCTGGAGCTTCCCAACCCCGTCAAATCTAGCAAGACCGCCAACCCTGAAGACAAGGAAAGCTAACACATTCACAGGTTGAGGTCCCCCTCCACAGGCCTGTGCTCCCTAGGCATTTAAAAGAACAAAGTGTTGAAGCAGTCACTTGGCTTGTCTGCACCGCAAGCATCATGGGCCTCCCATTCATCCTGCAAGGAGCCCGCTCAAGTATTAGCAGGTATCAATCTAATCCATTGTGCTGCCAGCACCATTATTTCCTTCTCAATCTATTTTACCTGCTAGATCTCCCAGGGGCAGATTGGAAAAGATGTGGTAATTGTATATTGATATAATGTGAGTGTACATTATATACGAACTTATTGCACTTGTCTTCCATATTAACCAGCTAAAATGTGCCCTGAAAGGTTCCTCATTGCTCTTTAAGAAACCTCCAGAGCTGAACTCTTGGTATTTGCTGTTTATAATTTTCTCCTGGCCTGTCTAGCTGCCCCAGGGCCCCCAGTGTTCCGAGCCAAGATGGGGCTTTGAGGCGCAGCCTCATTCCACCCTCAGCAGGGACTCCCCAGTCAGCCTCCAGCCACAGGAGGACCAGGCCTAAGTTCTAAGAAGCAGGAGCACTGCACAGGGTTGGCCGACTGGTACCTGGCACTGCCTAATTAAGGCAGCCAGCAAGAAAAGTACTATTAGAAAAGAGGAGTCATTGGGCCACATTTATTAGAAAAGCGTCATTGGAGCACATTTATTAGAAAAGTATCATTGGGCCATATTTATTAGAAAAGCGTCATTGGAGCACATTTGTGGCTCTCCAGAAAGAAATTTGAACACATCAAACTAGTTTCCACTGACTCCAACCCCTGGCCATCCCATGTACCGGTTTTCAATGACTGATTTTATTTTATTTTTTGGCCAAGCATTTCTTCCGAGGTGATTCTTGGGGCTGGCGGCAGGTACATGAACAGTTTGCACCACCCAGGGATTCATACAAATCAACCAGTTCCTTTCCTTCAGGAACAGAAACCACAATGGATTTTAAACTAAGCTTCCTCCCAGACACCAGTTAAGAAGCCATAGGGGAACGTGAAGAAATGTGACTGAGGATGTTCATAATCACTAGTCTGCTGATTTCTCTAGAAGGTGTAGGTAGAGGAAAAAAGGGGAAGTGGTCGTGTGATGAAGACATTTTTGGTGAATGGCTGAGTGGCAATCAGGGGGTCCATTCTGAGAACTTTGGGATTAAAACCAGCAAACCAAGGATGGTCTAGGGCAACCCCATTTATCAGAACGGGGTGCTCCATGAGGGCTTCAGTGGCTGGTGTTTGGGGACGGAGGTGCCTCTGGGTGGCCTCTCACTTCTAGTCTTGAGGTCTGCAGTAGAGCCTATTGACCAAGTGTGCCCCCAGGGATTCCACTTGTTGGACTAAATAGTCTAAATAGATCTCAAATCTGAAGAACGGGAGGTGAGGCAATCATGTAGCTACCAAGGGTGAGAGTTTGGCCAGGCTTCCAAGTTGTTCTTTCTCTCAGCAAACACGGATTGAGCATTTCCTAGGGGAATCATGGCACTGATTTCCAGTTGGGTCCCAATTCTCCCTGACTTCTTTCCCATCTTCGGGCTTCCCTATCACAAGGGGGCAAGCAGCAGATTGGGGACAAGGAGTCTCTTACCCTGGATTCTCCTGCCAGCTCTACCACCCAAGTAGTTGGCTGACCCTTATCAAGCCTTGACCCCCTGTGCCCTCTCAAATTTGGAAAAAAGAGCAACAGGGGTGTGTGTGTGGGGGGGGGGGCACTGTAGGAGAACGTGTAAACCCCATCCCATTGTCACACTGGACGAAATACCCAGAATCAAGGCTGGAGCTAGCATGATTTGATCTGTCTACGTGGCTTTTTTGCCACAACATGATCCAAGGTGGCCAAGCCTTATGCAAATCAGACTGAGCTGGTTTCTGCCGGCTGGACTTGTGAGAGGCATATGAAGAGTGCGGGTGTCCTTGAAAGTGGATGATAAAAAATTCAAGTCCAGGATTCATCATCTAACTTATGAAAAACAACCTTTTCTACCACCGCCCCCTTAAAAAAAAAAACTAGAACCCAGCTGGTGTAACTGTAGCAATAAAGTAATTAGAGAAGCATATTCCCTCTAAAACGAAACCACCATTACTGTAACTCCCAGTTAAATTTAATTACGGCCTAATTTCCTTTACAATAGATGACCTAGTTTTTTGGACAATCTCCCCAGAAGGGAGATTATGTGCAGGTATAAAAATCAGCCCTGTCTTTGGGAAGCAGAGGGTCTATTTTCTGGCCTCCACTAATCCATCCCAATATAAATGTGTGCAAGGCAAACGGGTAAGACACAGCTCTGTAAAGAGACACAATCTGTTCTTACACGGAGGCCAAAGCAGCAAGCAGCCTAACATGTAGGCCTCTCATAAAAAGCAATCGCACAGGGACTTGGGATCAGTTTGTCAGACTCACTGATGGACTTCCAGAGGGCAGCTCACTCAACAGCCCGGTCCCTGGCTGCCACCTCTCTCCTTCTGCACATGCGAAGCAGGCCCCTGCCCTCCAAACCCCAGGCTCTAGTTCAAGGGTGGGGCCCTGGCACAGTGGAAGCTACTCTCCATACCTCTGGCAGCCCCAAGCTGGCAGGAGAGCAGGTAGAGAGGGCCTCCAAAGCTTCCAGACTCGTCCTCTCATCTCTCTTACAACAGCTGCCCTAGACTGCCTAATGGGTCACAGAGGGGAATCAGGAGTATCCCATTCCCAGGAAGCTGGGGCATCCTTGGGGACTCGGTTGGCCCTCTCTTCACTCACTATTTTCTATAATTACAATCAGGGGGAAGGTAACCCATGTTCTCCAGGAGTTCAGACCCTAGGACGAAAATAAACATGTGAACAGGTAATCACCCAAACCAAGCTCACTGCCGGGGAGTCCATTCTGACACACAGCGAACCTGTAGGGCAAAAACGTACAGTTGTCCCTGTGGATTTCAGAGACTAATTTTTTATAAGGAATAGAAGGCTTCCTCTTTCTCCCTTGGAGCAGCTAGTGGTTTTGAACTGCTGACCTTGTGGTTCACAGCACAAAGCATAACCCCAACCACCCAGGTTCCTGAGGACATCCCCAAAGCTAGTGTTAAATGAATCCTAGGGCAGAAAAAGTGCAAGGTGTTATAGGTGGTCAAGATAGCAGGAAAAGGAGCTCGAGGAAGTCAGGATGGCTTCCCAGAATCGAGAACCTTGCAGCCCAGATATGCAACGGAATGGTTGTTGTTGTTGGTGTTGGTGGTGGTGGTGGTGGTGGTGTGTGCCATCAACTCCGTTCTGCCTCTATGTAGCAGAATCAAACACTGCCCAGTAACAAGCCTTCCTCACATTGGTTGTCAACCCACTGCAGTACTGTGCCAATCCATCTCATCAGGGAGCTTCCTCTTTTCTGTTGACTGCTATACCACGCCTGGTGTCCAACACTGACACACACCTCTCCTGATGGCACCCCACACGGCAGTGCCTCCTTCTAGTCTAACGGCAGCCTCTTGGTCTGTGCACAGGTTCCACGGGGGAACAGCTGAGTCTTCTGGAATTACCATCCTTAGCAATATTACCCTTAATTTTCTATGACCCACACCCTCAAATGCCTTTGTATCATCAATAAGACACAAGTAAATATCTTTCTGGGATCCTCTGCTTTGAGCCAAGATCCGTCTTCTGTCAGCTGTGATGACCCTCTGACTCTGGCTTTCGTTTCTAATTCATTCGACAAAAACTACATGCGATTTTCCCCTATAGTTTAAGAACATCGCTGTTTAGCAGATGGACAATAAGCTGGAGAGAAGGCGAGGGAGTGGGGAAGGCCCTTAGGAGGCTGAGGTGGGATCCAGGTGAGGGGTTCTGTGTGTTGTGGCGCCACCGAGCAGCGGGATGAAGAGAAACGGATTTGAAAGTTTCCGGAGGTAAAATAGACAGAACCCATTACCAGACATGAATGCGAATCATTCTATCAGGAAGCCCTGCCTGCCACCCCCTACCTCGCCTGCAGCACTGCCAGTGTGGGGGAACGAGCAGGGCAAGAATGACAAGAAGCGAGACATTGCAGGGTCCATGACACCAGTCAAATGACATTAGCTACAAGGACCAAGGCAGTCCCTGGAGGTGTTTTGGTTTTAAGTGATTTTTAAAAATTTTTTTTATTGTAGTTAGGGGGAAAGTTTAAAGAACAAATTGGTTTTCCATTCAGCAATTCCTGGACCGCAATCCCCACAGTGAAGAGTCCTCTTGCCCCTTCCTCCCTGGGTGCATCAACACTTCCCTTCCTCCCTGTCCCTGCCCTTCCAGGGCTCTGGGGAAGCTTGATCCCCAGGCAGAGGCTGCTCCTCTGATCTCCTGTGGCTGTTAGGATAGATGTGCTGGAGAGAGAGAGCCTGCCTCTCTAGTGTGACTGTTTGCTTTATATGACTATCGGTTTGCTGAGAGTAGAGCCAGGGGGGTGAGTTCAGCTCCAAGACTGAAAGGTGACTAAGGGTCGCAGTCTTGGGGTCCCAGCAATCTCTATCAGACCAGTCAGCCTGGTATGTTTTACGATTTTGAATTTAAAGACAAAGCAGGCTTGAAAGAGAATGAAAACTGAATGTCAAAAAAAATAAGCCTCAGCTTGAAATGTACTAAGATGAAAACCAGTAAAACCTAAGGATCCTGGAAAATAAATCTATTGAGTGAAAATGCTAAAACTATGAAAGATAACAAGATCAAATAAACAGGTTACATGATTAAATCAAAACCAGATAATACAATAAAAACTATAGATCAAAAGACAAAAGGAAATAGTGTTAGCTAATAGAGCATATTTAAAAGATTAAGTAGTGGCATCCAATAATTCAGAACCTGTAATTTGGCTCAAAGCACATTCTCACCAAAGGGTAACATGAGAAATGCAAACAACAGCTCAGAAGTCAGCTCCAGTCCCTGCTGAAGCACCCTCTGTCACCATCCTGAAGCACTCAGAGCCCAGACCCCCAAGCAGGGGCTAGTTCCCTATCCATCATGTTTTCCTCAAAAGCCACTGCCCGGGGGAGCGGAGGATTACACTACACAATCCACAGAAAAGCCTCACAAAAATCCTCTAGAACTATCTGTCTTGCTTCCCAAAGCTTCCTACTCACCGCAGCTGCCCCCCGCCCCCCCACCTTCTGCAGCCCATTCCCAGGCACACCGGCCTTCTCTGCTCAGGCACTTGGGTTCTAATGGGAGACCCTCCTCATCAGCCGAGGCAAGGTCACATCCTAAAGCCTCTGAATGCTACCAGGTAGCAGAAAACAACACCCCCATCCCCCACCCCGCCGCCCGATTGAATGAATGAAACTCTCTACTTTATTACAGATCAGGCTTCCCCTAAAGCAGGATTCTTGGAGGAAAAAGTACCAAAACCCAGCCTAAATTATTCCAGGGCCTAGGCCGAGCCCAGCACATGTTAGGTGCCGTGAACACCTGTTGCTGGAGGAGGCCTAGTGGTGTTGTGGTTGCACACTGGGCTGCTAACTGTGGGGTCAGCAATTCGAAACAACCAGTTGCTCTGAGGGAGCAAGATGAGTTCTAGTCTCAGAAACCCATAGGAGCAATTCTACGCTGTCCTATAGGGTCACTCTGAGTCAGATCTATAGGGGTTCTGGTGGCACAGTGGGTTATCGGTTGGGCCGCTCTTCTCCAGAAGAAAGTTGAGGCTGTCTGCTCCTTTAAAGAGTTACAGCTTTGAAAACCCAAAGAGGCAGTTCTCCTCTGTCTTAGAGGGTCTCTATGAATCAGAATTAACCAGATGGCACTTGGTTCTAGAGTTTTAAATGCAGAGATGAACGCTGAAAGTTCGGGAAGTTAAATTCTGAGGTCGCATAGGGACTAGGTGGCAAGTTCCCTTTTCTCATAAAGATTCCTGAATAGTGGCTTTGGGATTTGGTACCTTTCACTCCTGTTCTTCGCTTATTCCTGAGCCACACCAGAGGGGTATCAGTATTTCAGGGAATTCTGGAAGACTTTCACTGCATCAGAAGAAGAATCATTTAGAAAAATCAAATTATACCTGAGCATAATTAGTCAAAATGGAAGCGTACACTGGGATAAACTGTATTCACTCAGATGCAGGCTGATGGAGCGTATTTGATTAAAAGAATGTCAAATCAAGCAGTGACTATTTTCGCCAAAGTCTCAGATCTCATAATCAGCCACATACCTCTGGGAAAATGGAAAAATGATCTAGAAAGGAATTTACCAAGGTTTATGAAGCTAATCTATCAAGGAAGCAAAGAAAAAAAAA
>NW_022103900.1:50900874-50913166 GCF_000313985.2 Echinops telfairi
GGTGGGGGGGGCAAAGGGGCAGCAATTCAAAGCCAACAGTTGCTCCTTCGAGAAAGATGAAGTTCTCTGCTCCGGCACAGTTACAGTCTCGGAGACCCACAGGAGTGAGTCGACCCTGTCCTACAGGGTCGCCATGAGTCAGGATGGATTCCACGGCAGTGAATGGGGTGAACATGCGTTGGAGGTAAAAACGAAAGTGAACCCGAAGTCTCCTTCAAGCTGTGATGTGGTTGGATAGTTGCCCTCCAGGCCATGCCGACTCCTGGCAAAACCAAGCTAAGTGGGGAGGCTCCATCACCCCGCAAGGCCCAGGTCCGGAGAGGGGGATCCCTGGGAGTGGAAGGGGCTCCGTGACTGCTTGTCTCTAAAAGTCCGGGGAGCCCTTGCCTTTTGCATGGGCACCTTTACCTCCCGCAAAGGCACCAAGGAAACTCGGAGAAGCCCTAACACCAGAGCTACAGCTGCAGTTCACGGAAGGACAGAACTGTGCTTCTTGACTTCCAGGAGGTTGCTCCCAGGAAAGCAAGCACAGAGCACAGGGAGTTTAATGGAGAAGGGGCTGGAGCCGAAGCTGAGAAGCTGGTTAGGCTGTGTGGGTGGATGGAGCATGGGGAGGGATTCCCAGGAGGGCACAGGATCTGAGCTAACATACAAAGAGATCTTCCTACCCTCCCCCATGAAATCTGCCCTATCTCCCAAGTCCCCCAGGCAGAAAATCAACCACAGGTCCCCTGCACAGTTTGTCAACGGTGAAGGGGGCAGCAAGAGCCCGAAGCAAGTTTGCAGGAATCCCAGGGAGCTACAGGCCATACTGCTGATCAACCATCCGATCACATCTTCCTTTCGGGTGCAAACACCCACTCCTGGCCCGCCAGCCCCCAGCACCAGCAGGCAGCTGCTTCATTTGCATTTTGTACAGTCACGGGAAAAGCCATCACAGTCTATGAGAGAACACAGAAGTTCCAGCTGCCTCTCCCACAAGGCACTTTCCGCGAAGGTTAAGTAGACAATGACAATTTGCAGCATTCTGCTCCTTCGTGGGGATTTGCCTAACCTCTTGTAAGATCTGGTTTTCAATTCTTAGAGTCATTTGGATTATAGAAATCATTACACACTCTTATCTCTGCCAGGACAATTGCTGCCTCCCCTCACCCCTTGCAGTTCCAGAGACAGCAGGAACCTATATTGCCTGAGGCCCAGGGAAGCTTGAAGGGAGGGGTAGGGGGTGTCATCGGCTGTCTAGAGCCTCGTGTTCATTTGGAAGAAGATGCCAAACTGCAAGGCTTCTTCCTGCTCCATTTAAGGTACCAGCACCTCAGACACCAAGCCCAGAGCGAGAGTGAACAGCCTCCAATGCTGAATCCATACAAAGTGCTTGGGAGCCAGATTCAAAACTCGTGAGGCCCCTCACCCGTGACCCTTATATGTGTACTTTGGGAACATGCTGGGCTTCAAATAGTCTATGGAAAAACTGAATGAAAAGGTAATGGAATTTTTTCCACATATTTTTTGAAGCCACTTCATATAAAAGTTTGAGAACTTTTGTCTAAGAGCATTTGTGAAATGATTGCCTTGAATGGAATTATTAAGGCACTGCGTGTGGTAGTTACATAATTTCATGCCAACTTGAAGACCGATAAAAGTGTAGGCATGGTATCCAACCTGTCAATCAGGTCACAGCCAGCAGCCTCACTTGGAGGCGCTACTGAGATATGCTTCTCTCTCTCTCTCTGCCTTGACCTTCCTGCTGGCGGGCCATTCAGAACTGGCCAGAGCCCTGTGATGCTTCCACCGCCCACCAGCCTGTGATAGTCCTGCATCCAGCATCGTTGCATGTGGCTGTGTGAGTCTGAAGAGGGACTTGTGGGCTTGAATTGGACTTGGCCGGTATGTTTCCTCGATAAGTAATTGCTTCTTGACCGAAAGCTCTCTCTTATACATATATGAGCGTTACTGGATTTGTTTCCCTGATCACTCTGGTCTACCACACTGTGAGTCCCACTCTACCCTGTGGAAGAGACAGAATGTGCCTCAAGCTCAGGAAGGTGGCTGCTATTGGGTCATTCAAAGAGCTTGACGAGAGACAGTGCTGAAGTTTACCTGAACCTTGCGCTTTTGGAAAACAATGAAGATTAAGGACCTGCTCCACTTGTGTACTAGAAATGGCACCTCTGTGTGAGTTCGACCTTTTGAACATGTAGTAAAGGGTCAAGCGTGTTAATCTGCACTACCAGGACCCTCGGCCTGTAACACCAAGCCAAGCGAAACTCCAACCCACTCACTTCGAGCTGAATCTGACTCGTAGTGACCCTATAGGACCGGGTAGACCTGCCCCTGTTGGCTTCTGAGAGTACATCTTTACAAAATCAAACAGCCTCTCTCTCACAGAACAGCTAGTGGATTTGAACTGCTGACCTGGTAGTGAGCAGCCCAACACATAACCCACCAAGGATCTTCTAAACTCCCATTCTTTGTCTCATACATTAACAGCTGCACTGCCTGTCCCAACTAGTCAACCAGAACAAAACGCCTCTTAGCCAAAGTGTGGTGAAATTTCTTGCCTTTCCCCGGGCCCCTGAATTTTGGCCAGCCCTTGTCCTGAGCAAGCATATAACTTCTCACTACGAGTCCCCTCTGAAAAAACAAGCTGTCCTCATTGTAAGCATTCTGGTTAGATATTTGATCTCCCCCTTCCCCACCCCAAGTCCTTCCTAGCCTTATAAAAGAAAGGCCCTTCTGGCTTAACTCTTGCAACATTTGCTGCTCTTAGTTAAGGACAGAGGGAGTGTTCAGGGGAACACTCTGCAATGCTCCTTCCTCTGATTGGAGTAACCCGCCCCCCACTGCCCACACCCTTACCTTGCAATCCTTCAGAACAAAGCCTCTCCCTATCAGAAGCAGGACTTATTTTTTTTAATTTGACAAGAGTGTCCCATAAATTAAGGGGCACAATCGACTGGACAGAAAACTTTAGTGACCACACCCAGAGAGAGGGCCAGCACTGAGATCGGCCTGCACCCCCAGGGCTTACTGGGGCAACAGATGGACTATTGAGGGAAAGCCAGCCTGGGTCCACATTCAGTCTTGCCCGGAAAGACTGACTGGGGCTGGTTTCATTCAGACAAAGTACTTAACCCCATGCATGATTCCTAACTCCCTTATAGCTATTACAAAAGAGGCTCTAATAGATGTTTAGGACCCAGATACCTAAATAAACCTAGAATTAATCATCTTTCTTAATGCCAAAAGAAACCCTTCCAGAAGATGGAGGCATGAGGAGGATGGGAACGAACCCTTATCCACTGCTGGTGGCAATGCACACAGGAATAGTTCTTACAGGAAACCTAACGGTGATGCTTCAGAGCACACAGATATAGACTATTGTGTGACCCAGCAGTTCCACTCTCAATGGCCAGAAATCAGAGATAGATTCTGAGATCTGTACAACATTAAAATCAAGTTCACTATGTAAGACAAGGTAGACATGCCCCTGTAGGTTTCTGAGACTTTAACTCTGAACAGATGTAACCAACCTCGTCTTTCTCGCACAGAGCAGCTGGCAGGTTCAACCTTGTGGTTAGTAGCTCGGTGTGCAGCCCACTCCACCACCAGGGCTCCTGAGACTTGTACACCAGTGTTCGCATCAGCACTAGTCGCCATGACCCAAAGGTGGAAACAACCTACATGCCCATCCACAGAGGAATGGATACCCAAAACGGGGTCCACACGCAAGATACAACTACTCGGTTCTTAGGAGGATTCAAGTTTTGATGCATGCGACAGTATCGATAGAGCTTGAAGAAATACACCAATCACAATAGGACAGATATGATATGACCTCACTTACAAAGCAAATGTCCACAAGTCAAAGTTTTGTTAGTGATTATTATTTGTAGTTACCAGGAACGGGGTGGAGTGGGTTTTAACAGTGATCATAAAATCTCGTTAAGGGCACAACCAATCATTGTAACTGCCATTAATAAATTGTACACCCATGAAAAGTTTGAACTGGCAAAGTTGTGTGATCTATTTAGAGCAATGACCAAAACAACAAATGAAGAGTAGCCATGGAGGCTGTTTGTTTGCAGTCACGAAAGTTTGGGAGTAGATGGAGGGGAATCCATCCACCTCAGACCACAACCCAGCCTCCTTTCCCCACTCCTTACCTCCACCCCCACCCCAGGAGAGGACTGATCTGGGTCTTAAAGTCATGCTGTGGGCACACAGCCTTCCAGAGAAGCCTTGCTGTAAACAACTCTCTAGTCTGCGACTAAGATCTTTGAACCTAGGGGACCTAGGAGAACTGTCCAGTGGGGTTTCTGAGGCCGTAAGTCTTTCCCCCTCGAAAAGATAGTAATCCAGAGCCTCATCTTCCAATGCTTGTCTGTCCGGGTCCCTCTCTGCCCTCCTGCTCACTCAGAATCCTAACATCCACTAGGAGAAATAGAAGCCACTTGGAAATGACCACAGGACTGGCCTGCATGGGTCAGTAAGATCTGACCCTTATCTGACCTCTAGCCTCTACTTCTCTCCTGAAGCTTCTTAGCCTACTTTTTAATTTTTGTTTTTGTTTGGGAGTGGGGGGTGCAGCAGGAAGGAGTTAGACTGACTATGTGTCTTTATTACCCTGTGTGTATATATCTGCCTCGCTCTTATGGCTTTGTTTGTTTGTTTTCTCTCTCCTCCCCCCGACCCTCCACACACACACACACACACACACACACACACAGGGTCTCCCGTAACCATCCAAATCTTCTTTTTTTTTTTTTGGTGTGTATTCACCAAAAATACCATTTCTCTTGATTGTTCATTTCCAGATTTCAGTTTCATACAATATTTGTCTTTATAAAGTTGACGAGCTTTGCTGAGCACAATGTCTGCCAAATCCATGCATGTCTGAGATGTTTGACGGCTTCATCATGGATTGTAAAAGATAGATAGGTTTATGGCAGAAAGGAGACACTGGGTGGCACAACCCATCAGTCACTGGCCTACGAAGCAAAAGGTTGGAACCCTGCTGGAGGTGTCTTCAGAAGGAAGTCTGGTGACCTCCGTCCACAAGGTCACAACCTTGACAACCCTCTGGAGCAATTATATCCTGTAGGTCACAGTCAACTCTACAGCAACTGGGTGTTGTGGGGTGTTATTGTTTGTTTGTTTTGTCATGGGAGAAAGGAGAGAGCCAAATCAAGGATAACTGAGTCTTTGGACCCCAGCCGAGTAGCATTACATAGCACAGCACTAACAGACCAAGGGCAGCGAGAGCAGAAAGCAGGATTGTAGAAGGTGGGGAGAAGTTGAGGGCTGACTTTGGGACACACTGAGCTTACAGTGGATGGTGGGACCTCCAGGGGAGAAACCCAGCAGACTGATGATAGTTCTTAGCCCAGTAAGCACTTATTAAGGTACTAAGACGTGCACAAAATTATGCTCATCACTAGATTACAGGACAAATAAGAGAGGGCACCTGCTCTCTTCAACAGTAGGTGGCCTGGGAGGGGAGAAAGAATGGGAACTCCAAGTCTCCTCCAGGACACAAAGGCGAGCATCACCCAGAAGAGTAGCTCACTCTACACAGAGATCAGAGAAAACTTCACAAGGATGGTTTCCACTTCCTGAGCGTGAAAGAACACATGAGCTATCAAGAGAGAGATGGGGAAGCAGAGCGATTGACAGAAGAATCCACATAAGGCAAGGCATGATGTGAAAGGCTGCACATGTGCCAGCGTGAGGAGGGCACACACTGATGGAGTGATGTGTGTGGCCCTGATGGAGGATGTTGCCAGGCTCAAGTATTTGAACACTCACCTGTGGCCAGTGGGAACCCCTGATAATATTATAAGAGGGCAGAGGCATAAACCTAATTATAGTTTAGGGGGAAAAAAACAACCCTAGTTGTGAAGGACTAACTAGAGTGGCCAACCCATCAGCTTGCCACATAGTAGAGTTAGAGAAACCAATTATGAAGCCACTGTAACCACCCCAGCAAGAGATGAAAAAGGCCTGAACTTGAGCAGTTCAAGTAAAGGTTAGGGAGGATTGAAGAAATACCGCAAAACGAAACTTTCCAGGTGAAAATTTGAGAGCAAAAAGAAAGAACGAAGCAAACACCCAAAACTCACTTCCACTGAGTAATTTCTGACTCACAGTGACCCTCTCAGGACAGGGGAAAACTGCCCCTCTGTGTTTCTGGGACTATAATTTTGTACGGGAGTGGAAACCCTCATTTTTCTCCTGCTGGGTGGCTGGTGGTCTTGAACTGCTGACCTTGCAATTAGTTGGCCAACACACAATGCACTATACCACCAAGGGGGCACAAAATGCTTAGTATTCCCAGCCTGGATGCTTATAAGTCAGAATTGACCCAATGGCAGTGAGTTTGGTTCGGTTTGGTTTGGTTTGGTTTGGTTTGGTTTGGTTTGGTTTGGTTTGGTTTGGTTTGGTTCGGTTCGGTTCGGTTTGGTTTGGTGTGCTTTGTAAGGTGAGATGCCAATGAAGGGACTAGGGCAGACAGGAGGCAAGAGAAGTTTGTCCTGCAGGCAAGATGATTGTAATACTGTGTGGACGTGCTACGTGTGAGAAACCAGGAGGCACTGCCTGTCAATCAGATGGAAATTTGTGTCTGGGGGGTGGGAGTCAGAAGTATAAAGACAGATTGTGGGACCCAGGATGCCATGTAGAACAAGAAGGTCAAATCCCGAGAGAGCAATGAGAATCATGTCTATTACATGTACATTAATGTACTGTAACATTTTTCATTTATAAGACCTCCTAGTTTTCACTCCTCACAGCAGTCCCATGAAATCTTCATTGTTATATCCAGACAATGTGAACAGAAAAGAAGATGCAGATAAGAAGGGGTATGTTCACAACTGACTATGCATATAGCAGAGCAGACCTGGATCCAGCCATTCAGATGCCCTCAGCTGTGTTCAGGTGAAAGGAGTCCCAAGTGATGACTCAGATGACTCATTCATCTACCCAAGGGTGAGAAGCCCAGGACTCAGCCTCAACTAAAATGCTGTGAGAAGGCGGTCGGACCTATGCCCATTTGAAGGAGGCAATTGCTCCCACAATATGTCTCACAGGACCACCCGTCAGCTTGCCACAGGAAATTCCCACCACGGAAGTCACTCCTTGGGCTTGAGGAATTTCCTCCCAGGCCAAAGCAAGTACATGAGTGATTGTTTGTTGATATGTGTTTGAATCAGCTGCTGAGACAGAGGATGATAATGTGTTAGGTGCCCTTGAGCGGATTCTGACCCGGAGCCCCCATCTACCACGGAACAAAGCACCGCTTCAGCCTGCTCTGTGCTCTGTTAGAAGCCACTGCATCCACTCATCTTGTCAAGGACCTTCTTCTTTTTCAAAGCACGATGTCCCTTTCCAGGGACTGGGCTCTCCAGATAACTCAGGCGTACAGTGGAGGAGACGCAGTCTCGTCACCCTCACTTCTAAGGAGCGTTCTGGTGTGCTTCCTCCAAGACAGATCTGGTGGTCTGTTGACAGTCTGTGTGGCTCTCCCTAGGCTTCCCCGCACCAGAATGCAAACGCATCACTTCTTCTTCTGTCTTCTTATGCGAGGGCAAGCCACCCATGCAGATGAGGCGGCTTGGCTGGATGTACCTTAGTCCTCACTGTGCTGTGCTTGCTCTTCAGCTTGACTCAATGGAACACATCTTTTCATCTCTTGACTGCTGCTTCCATGAGCATTGATTGTGGATCAAATCAAAACAAAGTCCTTGACAAATTCGATCTTTTCCCTGGTTATCATAATGTTACCTAGTGGACCTGTTCTGAAGAATTTTTCTTTACCCTGAGATATAATCCATATTGAAAGCTAGGATCCATGTGTAGTCACTGTGCATGTTGTTGAAAACACATATTGGCTAGGAAGCAGTTGTTGGTCTTGCAAAATCTACCATGTCATCTCCAGCTTTGCTTCTGTAGCATGGCCATGTTTTCCAGCTACAGTTCCTTCCTCTTTGCTCCCAATTTTACATTCCAATTGCTAATAATGAGCCATGGTGCTTGGTTGCATGTCTGATCAATTTCAGACTGAAGAACTTACTAGAACTTTACAAATTCTCCGTCACTAGGATTAGTGGTGGGTGCATAAATTTGAATAATAATTGTATTAACTGGATTTCCTAGTATATGTACAAAGGGGTATCCCCCCAAATGGATTTTTTTTCCAAAGCTATATAAATTTTTTTACAAAACAACCTAATCCCCTTCTAAGTACTCTCCATTATACTTAATACATTTGTCAAATCTGTGATTCCATTCTTGGAAACATTTTTCAAACTCATCTGTTTGGATGGTTGACAGCACCTCCCTCATTTTTTTCTTCACCTCTTCTAAGTTGTCAAATCGCTGTCCTTTCATGTCCCTCTTCATTCCCAGAAACAAAAGGAAGTCGCATAGAGCCAGGTCAGGTGAGTAAGGTGTGTGCGGCAAGAGAGGCATGCTGTTTTCTTGCCAAAGCCTGGTGCACTGAGATGACTGCGCGAGCAGGTACATTGTTGTGTTGGCAAAATTGTTATGCAATCTTTTCAGGAACTCTAAACAGGGAGCTTGATTAACAGCCTGACCCGGTGGAATGAACTCCTAAGGCACTACGATTCGACATTCTCAACTGTTCAGGAAGTTGACAGATATCCAGAACGAGGTTTGTCATCAATGGACATTTCACCTTTTTGGAAATGAGAAAACCACTCATACACTTGAGTTTTTCCCTTAGCTCTGTCCTTGTAAGCTGTGTTCAAAATCACAACAGTGTCTGGGGCATTTTTCCTGAGCAGGAAACAAAATTGCACAGCCACATGCTGATTTCTGAAATTGGCCATCACAACAAAATGAGGTTTGAGTGAAACTGCTCTGATGAAGAAGTTCACTGTGACCAGACAGAACCTTCTCAGGTGAAGCCACTGGGTGCACTAGCTCGAAGCTCACTAGTTGGGGGTGGGGATGGGGATGTGTCCCAGCAGAGCTTTCTTCCATTTGGGGGGAAGGGGGTACTGCCTTGTGTACATATTAATTTATCACAGACAGCATTGTACTTCAAGATACATCTTTTGAATTTGTCACATGAACATGATTGATTCAAAATGGCCAATACTAGTACTTCATTTTTCACTACCTCCAATTTTCCTAGAGCCGTATGTCAAACATTCACATTCTGATTTTTAATAGTTTGTAGTTGTTTCTTCTCATTTTCCATCTTGCCCCATCAATAAATGAAAGTCTCAAACATTACTCCATCCATGTCATTATGGTCAACTCTATTTTGAGAAGGAAGCTATATTATTCAGTCATATTTTGAGTGCCTTCCATAAGTGATTATTGATCAATTTCTAAGAATGGGATAGCCTATACCTTCTTCACAGTCTGTTCGTAGTGTGTTGAAACCTGTTCACTTTGGGTGCCTGTGGTAGTTACATAATCTGGTGTCAACTTGAGACTCCTAAGAGTGAAGGGGTAGAGTCTAGCCTGTCAATCAGGTCGCAACTTGATGACCTCATTTGGAGGCACGATGAAGATAAATAGCTCACTGGAGACTAGACCCAGACTCTCTGAGAGACATTCCAGTTGACAAGTCACATGGAACTACACTGATGGAGTCAGAGCCCTGCAGCTGGAGGAGCCATGTGGAGACCCGCACCAGCACTGAGATGCTCCCACCACCACTGTATCTGCAAGACTTTCCACCCACAGTCCTGTGATCTTCCTGCATTCAGTGTCATTGCATGTGTTGTGTGAGTCTACAGAGGAATTTACGGAGTGGTATTGGACATATGGACTAATATAGGACTTATGGACTTGATCTGAACTGGGCTGGAATGTTTTCTTAATATAAAATTGCTCTTTATATAAAGCTCTTTTCTATACACGAGTCTCCCTGGATTTGTTTCTCTAGTCTACCCAGACTAATGCAGTTCCCTTGTTGGTCTTTGAAATACCAGTGGCATCTCTTCCAGCATCACAGTGACATGCTAGCCACCACAGTATGACGCAGTGACAGACAAGTGGTAGAACAAAATAGACAGAAGTGATTTAAAAAATCAGTTATTTTCAAGTTAATTCCAACTCCTAGCAACCCCATGTGTCTCAGGCAAAACTGCTCCATGGGCTTTTGTGGCTGCTGTTTCAGAAGGCGATTGACAGATCTTTCTTTAGAGGTGCCAAATTCAAATTTCAGTCAGCAGCTGAGCACGTTCACCATTTACACTACCCCTGAACTACAGAAACATAGTACACAGAATAGAGATATACCCCATGGGTACAACAGAATATATCAGGTGTGTATGTGTATGAGATACACAGGGAGACAGAGAAATTAATTGCAAGGATTTAACTTCCTCCTTTGTTTACCTGAAAGCTTGCATTTGCTCTTAAGACCCAAGCCAAGTTATTTGGCTTTAAAGTCACCCTTGGTCTTCCTAAGTAGACTGAAAATGTCCTTTGTACTTTATCCACATCTTAGCCTTGGCATAGATGATAGACAGATTAGATAGATAGATAGATAGATAGATAGATAGATAGATAGATAGATAGATAGAGTTATGGTGACTTTATGTACAATGGAATCAAGCAAGTGCTGCCCAGTCCTCCCTCATTATCCTGATGATCACCCTGCACATTCAAGTCTGTCCTTGTTGCCAGTGAGCCAACCCATCTCATCGGCTCTTAATTTCACAAAAAAGATGTTCTTCTCAAGTGATTGTTCTCTCCTGATGTATCCAAACAAGCAAGACAACATTCTGCTGTGATCCAAAATAGATCATCAGACCTTTCTTCCTAGTCTGTCTTAGTCCAAACGTTCCTGTGAAACTTGTCCACCGTGGGTGACCCTGCTGGTTTAGGGACTATTGGAGTCATAGCTTCTAACCTTACAGTGATAAAAATACAACCAATTGACAGGCAGGTGGTCGTGTTTATTACACTATACAACATGTATTTTCTCGGCACTTTTAGCACTTTTTAGGGGCCTGCAGCCACCATGAGGAAGTGTATCACAGACCTCCTGCTCCAGGGAGTATACTAGATGGGAGGGCTAGTAGCTGGACTTTGAAGTCCATCACAGTGTAAGTCAAGTCTTTGCCTCCCATGCTACTTCCCACAACGGTTGGGCACTTGGGGATATGAAAGCAGAACCATTCCTGGGAGATAGAGAATTCCTCTGTTGCCCACCTGTGTGTGGTTCAAGATGGCCTGGAGGCTCTGCCAGACCTTCCCCAGACTGCATGGGGTCCAGAAACTTCCAGCCACCCTTGTCTCCCTCCCTCCTCCACTCGGCGTCAAAGCTATAGCCCTGGCTGACAGCTCTCCCAGCCTGTCTGTGCCCCTCCTATTTCCCATCACACAGGCATTCCTCCTAATAAAAATCCTTACACATTTCATCCCGTCTCTGTGTCTGCTTCTCAGAGGACCTGGACTAACACCGCTTCCTCATCTTTACATACCCAGCCTCTGGTACCTGATAAATGTTTGGAAAATGCTTGATGATTGAGGAAATGACAAAAAAAATCAATCAATAGACATAGAGAGAAATTCCTACAAAGATTATTTTTTAAGGCAGTGAGAAAGAGAGCAAAAAATAAAAATCCCCAAATGAGCACACAATCAAAGCCTTCTCTTGCTCATATTAAAGCTCCCTGGTAGCACAGTGGATAAGACCCTGGGCCATGAACCATGGGGCAGAGTTTCACACCCACCAGGCACTGCACAGAGCAAAGAGGAGGCTGTCTGCCCCTGTGAAGAGGGCAGTCTGAGAAACCCTACAGGGTCCCTATGAGTCAGCATTGACTCAGGGCAGTGAGAGAATCTTGAGTTTATTCACACCGACTGTGTCTCCTGACTTCTCTAAATGCTTTGTTTCTCAGCTGGTTGCCCTTGCAAAACACTGCCACGACCAAGCACACACCCTTTACTATCAAATGAGCACCATGGTGCTGTGGCCAGCGGCCCTGTTGTCAGGTCAGCAGAGGGAGAGTTCACCTGATCTGACCGGCAGCCACACCCACCCACCACAGGCCAGGCCTCGGTTGAGTGAATGCCCCCAGAGGACCAGGAGACCGGCTCGAAGACTTGGCCAACGGCTCCAGCACCTGTGTCTTCTTTCACAAACCATCCTGAAGCTCCCACAGCAAAGAGCCCCAGAGGCAGCTGATTCACGCCCCGCATGGCGGGCCCAGGAAAAGCACAAAAGCATCACTGGGCAGAGGAGCACCACATGGCGACAAGGCGTGGGAAACAGCAGGAGTCACACGCACCCGGATCCCATTAGGGA
>NW_022103900.1:50913766-50920399 GCF_000313985.2 Echinops telfairi
TTAAATGGAGAGAAAATGTTTTGAGAAACGATGTACAAATGCGCTTTACACAATTGATGTGTGTATGGATTGGGATAACAGTTATATGAGCCCCTAATAAAATGTTAAAAAATATATATATATTTATCTACTTTCTTTTCAAAAAAAAAAAAGACAAGTGGCCAGCATACTCTCAAAGGAACGGGGATGTTGGGGGGTGGGGTGGGGAGGGATGCTTCTATGGAAGTCATTCATTCATTTCCAGCAAGCAATGCTAAACATATATATGCAAGGGGCCCTGGAGAGGCACCTGGGGAAATGGAATTAAAAGATAATTGGATTTTCCCCCAGGACCTTTTAGCAGCCCCTGTGTGAATATGTGGGAGAACGATGGGGCGTTCTTGTCCTGAAAAAGGAATTTCAGTCTCAGAAACTCACAAGGGCAGTTCTACCCTGTGCTGTAGGGTCCTATGAGTCAGCATGGACTTGAAGGCAGTGAGTGTGGTTTTTGGTTTGGGGTGTGTGTGTGTGTGTGTGTGTGTGTGTGCATGTACACCCCCCCAAAAAAAAACAATTAAAACCCACTACTGCCCAAAGGATGCTGACTCATAGCAAACCTACCCAGGGTTGCTGAGGCTATACATCTTTATGGAAACAGAACTCAGTTATCTCCTGCAGGGCAGCTGGTGAGTTCATATTACAGAATTGCAGTTGGCAGCCCCGTGCCTAACCCACCGTGCCACCAAGCATCCTGTATATCCATGAGGGAACTTCCATACATCCCTAGAAAAGGTCCTTTCTGTTCTAAGTCCATTTTTCCACACACTTTTGAAATCCTTTCATACCTAAGAGGCTTCATCCATATAAAAAGATTTGAAGTTACCTCTCACTCCACTGTTGAGGCCGGGTGCTACTTACGTTCAGATCACTGGTCAACTCCCATGTGGCCTGGACTTGGCGCTAGTTCCACTGAAGAAATGACCCAATAGTCCAGGCTACTGCTGACCGAAGGCAACCTTACGTCCAAGCTGGCCCTGACCATTGCCGCTGTGGGATAACAAGAAAGTTCTCCGTTTTGAAAAAGGACCCCGGAGTCTATGGTGTACAGGTGATCATGAGAACACTCGGCTCCAAAGTCTTTGTTGTTGTCCTTGTTTCTTCAGCCATATCCTCTTTCACCAACTTTCCAACTCAAAATGAGAAGGAGGGGGAGATTTGGGTGGGTTTAGTCCAATGCTGTATCCCCAGCATCTGAAACAATGTTTTTACCTGCCACTGAATTCCCTACAACCCGTGATGAGCCCGTCACGCACAACAGCACTAAACGCTGCCTCATCCTGCATCGTCCTCATGACCAGAGTTGGATCAGAGTTCCATTGTGAGTGTCCGTTGCTCGATTCTAGCAAGCATACCACCAGGCCTTTTTCCCTCGTCTTCTTGGACTGGGAGCACTCCTGAACTTGTTCAGCATCCTAACAATGAGCAAGCCACCACGGACAGGCAGGAGGTGCCTGCACATGAGCTGCATCAATCAGAAATCCAGCCTAGACTTCCCCCATGGGAGGTGAGACTTCTACTGGTGAGCCATCAGTGCCTCATCATGTTGAGTTGGCACTCAAAAGAATGTCATTTAATAAGAAAATGTAGACTATATGACATCCATTTTAAATATCTCAGAACTTCTTCTTCCCTCTTTCCTACTCCACACAAAGCAAACTCTGTTTGAAATATGTTGGAAAAGATCGTGTAGCGAGTCCATCCTTCCAACAACTGCAGTGCACAGCACGCATTTCTCTGGGCGCAGACGCACATCCGGGCAGACGTGAGGTTGCTCTGAGTCTGTTTCCTTTGGCTGCACAGCTGCTGCCAATGGGCCCGAGCCTGTCTGGCACAGCAAACACCACACTCTTTGTTCAGATTTGAGTGCACAAGTCCCAGCATGAAAAATCGCCTCCAACCTCGGAGATGAGGGACTGCACAGGAGCCGAAGGGTCTTGTCGCAAAAGAACACATAAGCATGGGAGCTCGCACCCACGACCACCTCCGTCATTGTCTTAGACCCAGAACACCCTCCTGTTCAATTGTACTTGGGATTACTAGCACCTACCCAACGGATACCCATATACAAAGCAAAAGAAAATGGACATAAAAGAATGAAGAAAGCATGAGCCCTCCTGAAGCTTCACGTGGCTGGGAGCCAAGGATGAGATCCAAAAAGAAATCCAGGATGCATGGAAACAGCCTGGAACCTGGACTCAATTTGGGAGACCAGTCAACTCTGGCAAGCCCTCACTCTGCAGCCTATAGAATCAGGAGCTCAATCAGAGCTATCCCCAAAGCCCCTTCTGGCTATGAATTGGTGACCAGTGAAGAGAGTTGACTTTATTTGGTTGGAAGGACAAGGGAATCAAGCAAATTACCTCCAGAGCAAGGTTGGGGTGATCCAAGTTACTGCTAGGATGCTCAAGGCCTGGTCATGAACCTGGAGACCACAGATACAGCAAGCCTGGGGGCTGGACGCTCCTGTTCTCTCTGTCTCTCTCTCTCTCTCTCCCTTCCCTTGTACCTCTGCACCTCCCTGGAAATCCCCACAATTCTCTTCTCTCTGCCACTGCTTTTTCCTGTCTCTTCCACACTATTCATATTTACTACTTCCTTATAATTCCCCCTGACACGTGGCCCTGACCATGACACTGTCCTGACTTGGCTTCAGTAGGGCACTGGCTAATTCTTTCCATATTTCATATTCCTGCTGGGGGAGGAGGGGAAATATGCCCCAACTGGCCTCTTTTACACCAGTTCACAATCCACTGTGGCCTGGAGCCTCTTGTTCAGGCACCCCCGGGCTCTGAAATGAGGCTGAGGCTCAGGGCTGTTCCTCACACAGGGTGGCACCTGAGGTAACCGAGGTGTTGAAGGCACAGTTTCCCTGCGAAGGGCGCATGGAGTAACTGAAGATTTGAAGGTTTAGCTGCCGAGTAAATCAAAGGTCATAATGTCAAAACTATTAAGTCCATTCTAACCCATGCCTGCGTGTCAGAACATAATGAAACTTCAAATTGGCCAGGTGTTTGTAAGTACATCACCTGACCTTTTGGCAGAAGCCTCTTTGGAAGGTTCAAGCTTTCCACTTGTCAGTTAGCAGCCACGCATGTTAACTACTTGCACCACCAAGGGTCTCCTACCCAGGTTAACTAGCCCATAAAGCAGTGGTTCTCAACCTGTGGGTCGTGACCGCTTTGGGGTCGATCGACCCTTTCACAGGGGTCGCCCAATTCATAACAATAGCAAAATGACAGTTATGAAGTAGCAACGAAAATAATGTTATGGTTGGGGGGTCACCACAGGAGGGATGCGCATGAGGAAGGTGGAGAACCACGGCCACAAGTGAGAGTGCTGCATCCTCTGCGCCACCACTCCCCTCGCCTCCACGGCAGGACGCACGCCCCGCAGGTCTGCGCTGCTTACCTTCTGACTTAGACCGTCTGGAGGTGGGGAAAGAAATAGCCGTAGGTGCACAATGCAAAGTAACCCTAATAATCCCAGTGATCTCTTCCTTGATGGTCTACCTGGTAGACCCAGTGATCTCTGGATTTCAAGCAAGGAGTCTTGAGGGACGAATTGGGAGAACGAAGAGGCCTTCTACTCCTGAAAAGAGTTGCAGTCTCTGAAGCCCACGAGCGCAGTTCCATCTGCCGTGCAGAGTCACTATGAGTCAGAACTGACTCGGTGGCAGGGAGTTTGCTCGTTTTACGTATTGATTTTATTTTTTGAGGGATAAAAAATCTTTTCTGGATCTAGATTTTTATAATATATAAAATTACAATAGTATTATTCCAAAATTCTTGATAAATTTATAATGAGACGCAAAGGAGAAAGGGATTTTAAATTGCTTGTATCAGAATAAACACCTTGCTGTTCTTGTTCGGTGCCATCAAATCAGTTCCAACCCGCAACGACCCTGTGCACAGCAGAATGAGCACCGCACCGTCCGGTGCCATCCTCCCAGTCGTTTCCCTGCTGACCTCACCATGGCGGCCACCGCTCAATCCAGCTCCTGGAGAGCCTTCCTCTCGTTCACGAAGCCTCTCCTTTGCCAAGCATGATGTCCTTCTCCAGGAACTGCTCTCTTCCGAAAACATGTCCAAAGGACATGAGCCAAGCTTGCCATCCTCTCCTCGCCGCTAAGGGGCACTCTGGCCGTGTTTCTTCCAATACAAATTGGGTTGTCCTTTTAGCAATATTCTCCCCAAGCACCATCACTCCAATGCATCCATTCTTCTTCAGTCCTCTTTCTCATTCAGTGTCCAACGTGCATTCACATAGGCAGCCATGGCGAACACCAGGGCTTGGGTGGGGCGCACTTGACGCCTCAAAGTACCACCCTTGCTTTGCAATCCTCTCAAGAGGACTTGTGCAGCTGGTCAGTGAAGTATGTAATAACTTGAATCAAATCACAGAATACATATCGTCTGTTTCTAAAGGTCAAACCAACAAATGAACTAATATGCTGCGGACTAGTCTATTTCAACCCCCAAAGCCCTGTAAGAACTGCCCCATTGGTTTCCCTGGCTAGCATCATTTTGGAAGCAGCCGACCTCCTCTCTCTCTCTCTCTCTCTCTCTGTCATTCTCTCTCTCTCTGGAGCAAGTTGGTGGCTTTACACCACTGACCTTTTGGTTAGCAGCTGAACACTTAACCACGGAGCCACCAAGGTTCCTCGGCCTACAGTTAAGGTGTAGAAAAAGGACTAGCAGGAAATGTACCAGATGGCTCCATTATCGGTGGCACATAATGGGAGTTATTTCTGAGTGGTGAGAGACGGGTGACTTTCATTTCTGTCTACTTTTGTTCTACAGTTTTCAAACTTTCCACAACGAATCGGTGAGATAAGCCAAAAAAAAAAAACCAACCCCAATTTTTAAAGATCCTGTGTGGATCATTCAGTCCCACTACATTTCGCTGTTCTGTTTCTAAGTGTTTCACTTAGAAGCTGGGCAAAGGAACTAGAAGAAGGTCGGCTGCAAACCAATCAATCCCTGCTGCGTGTCTGCAGCTCTTCTGAAATGATTCGGCAGAAAGAGGTGGCGGAGCCTCAACCTCTGGGCTGAAATGAAACGTGGACGGTGTGTTTGCCTCTCAACTCTGCAGGCTGCCCTGGCTCCCTCCTACTCAGACTTACCTCTGCCAGGCCTCTTCATCTCACTGGGGAAGCCCAGACGCTGTAGTGGAAATTACTAACAAGAAAAAGCAAATGCTCACAGATCCTCCAGTCAGGAGGTCCGATGGGCAAGTTGTGTGCACAAGGCAAGTTTTAAGGAGCCCGGCACAGAGGCGCCGATCTACCAGCACAGGACGTTCCTACTGTGGCGATAACAGGAACACATTTTCACCACGGTGCTAAATACTGTGTACTTATAAGAGTGGCAAGAACACTTAGCCACTGTCACAGGCCGGGGTTTTTAGCTGCCATCGAGTCAGCCCTGACTCATGATGACCCCAGTGTACAGCAGAATGCAACCTTGCCCCGCCCGGGACCATCTTCACAGTGGTTGCTAGCCTCAGGTCCATGTTGCAGGCCCTGTGGATTCTGAAGGCCTTCCAACCTACAAGGCCCATCTTCCATAATCTTAGAATGCACTTTTCTATTGTGATCCATGTGGTTTTCATTGGCTAATTGTTCAGGGCCTCCTCCCTGTCTATCTTAGTCTGAAGGCTCTACTGAGACCTGTTCACCATGGGCGACCCTGCTGCTATGTGATACACTGGTGGCATCTTTCAGCACCACAGCAATGCCAAGGCACGGCACTATGACAAGCTGCCCGAAGGTGGGACATACAGGAGGCACCCAAGCAACAAATGCCAGCAATGGGAAAATGGGGGGCACAGGACATAACACCCAGATCCTCGAGGTCTGCCAGATGCTAATGTTTTCATGCACCAGATGGTGGGCTGGTGGAGCTCAGACTTGTCAGTTCGGTGGATCCACCCAGGGGCTTTCACAGAAGCCCCATGCCCGGCCCTTAGAGATGGTGATTTCAATGGGCTGGGTGATGGCTCTGCTGTGGAGGTTTGAAAGCAGCGGTTCTCCGCCCCTTTCACAGGGGTCACCTAAGATCATCGGAAAACACATATTTACAATGGTCTTAGGAAACGAGACACAGCTCCTCTATCCATGTCCAGGTGGGTCCGCCCACATGCAGATACGCCCACGCCCACATCCACGTACCCTGAGTGAAGACTGTTACCCATGCCACACCATGCTTCTAGACAAATTTTCATTTATTTGTCATTAGAAATAAATGTTTTACAATATGTAATTATATATTGTTTTTGTGATTCATCACTCTGCTTTAATTATGTTCCATTTGTAACCATGAAAATACATCCTGCCTATCAGATGATTCTTAACAGTAGCAAAATGACAGTTATGAAGTAGCAACAAAAATGATGTTATGGTTGGGGGTCACCACCACATGGGGAACTGTACGAAAGGGTCGCGGCCTGAGGAAGGTTGAAAACCACTGGTTTCAAGGCTCCCAATCCGTTCTAAGGAACCTGGATGGGAGTGAGGCTGCTCTGCTCACCAGAAGGTCAGCAGCTAGATACCACCCACTGGTCCGTGGGAGAGATGGGACTCTCTACTCTTGTAAC
>NW_022103900.1:50920632-50925586 GCF_000313985.2 Echinops telfairi
CTGGTCCGTGGGAGAGATGGGACTCTCTACTCTTGTAACCAGTTACAGTCTCAGAAACTCCACCCACTGGTCCGTGGGAGAGATGGGACTCTCTATTCTTATAACGAGTTACAGTCTCAGAAACTCACAGGGCCAGTTCTACCCTGTTCTAGAAGGCTGCTGTGAGTCGGCCTGTACTCGATGCCAGTGGCAATCAGTTCTAATAAAGAGACACACAAAAACCAAACTCACTGCCATGGAGTCCAAGCTGAATCATAGCGACACCCCTGTGGGTTTCTGACACTGTAAGTGTTTATAGGAATAGAAAGCCCAGTCTTTCTCCCTAAGAGCTACTGCTGGTTTTGAACTACCGACCATGTGGAGTGAAACCCAACCCATAACCATTCACCGCAGACAAATTAACTAATAATAAATGAGCACCTTCTGCCCCTGTGACTGTTTTCTCAACAACACATGAGGACAAGGCTGTCCGCGAAGGGCATTGGAAGCTAGACTTGATTTTGGACAAAGGTACCAGGGGTGGGCCGACAGTAAGCTCTTCCTCATCCAATGCTCTGCCTTTAAAATAGAGGGCAAATCATTATTATCCACAGCCAGAAACTCAAAGCCAAGTAATGAGGTAAAGGAAAAAGGAGAAACATTTCAAAAGGTAAACTGAACAGCAAAAGTAGACCATTAGGTGATAATAAAGAGAAAGAATTGCTATTCATTTCTGTGGGAGTAACAATATTGTTAGGCTTTCTTCTTTAAGTTTTTATTTTATACTGAAGCATTTCTGGTAATAAAAAAAAAAAAGCCCACCATGAAACCTGGAATTTGTTCTAAAATGCCACTGGTATTTCAAATGGTATTTCAGTGGGAAAATTGGGGGCAAAGGACACAGCAACAAGACCCCAGGGGTCGGCTGAGTGCTGGTATTTGTGGACGCTGGATGGTAGATGGGAGCAGTGATCAGACTCATCAATCCCATAGGTCCACCCAGAGACCTCTACAAACACCAATGCATGTGCCCCTCCGCCAAGATGGTGATGCCAATGGTCCACCATGTGGGTTGAACTGTAGACATTGTTCAGGTTCCCCAACCAATTCTAATATGCCCACAACTCAGAAAGTAAAAGCTTTACTCTTTTCTCTACTTCTGGGTACGTTTGATCATTTTCAGAATAAAAGTCATTCATTTTAATGCAATAGGGACAGAAAGAGTTACATATTTAAGGGGAGGCGAGAAGCACCGAACCCCATCCTTCTGGTCTTGCTCTAAGTCAATTCCCCCCAGGCCTCCCCCGCCAGCAGCTGTCTCCCATGACGCTGATTCTCCGCTCTGAGTGGGGTGCAGAGAAAGTGAGGCCATTTCTGTGAGTCAGCCCAAAGAGGAGCTCTCCAGGATGGCCGTGCCCCTGAGTTTTCAAAGGAAGCTGAACCTCACAGTGGAAGTCCTTCCGGCCCTCCCTCACCTCCTGCAAGGTGCCTGCCCCTTTCTCCCTCAGCTCTTCCGGTGGGAGGGTGGAGTGCCCACTTCCTACAGCTCTATGAGTGAATTAAATCTTCCTTGGACGGAAGGGTGTTTTCCATCTGCTCACTGCCAGCAGGACCTGCAAGTCCCTCTTACCTGGCTTCCCACCGCCCCCACGGGCAGGCTTGTCATAGGGGATAACGCTTTATTTTACCCAGAAGGTCCCAACAGTCGGTAGCATGCTCGTAGCTGTGCTCACGGTGGGGAGGTGATTTTCTTTCATGGAAAAGCTATTATAAGAGAACGCCAGGCTCATGGTCCTCCCGACAAGAGTGCTCTATTATTTGTGAGCAAACGGTACTTTGAAGACGGATTTGCATTTGGTTCTCTGAAATGAGCCAAGCACTGCTGATAATCAAAGGCCCGCCAAACAAACATACGCGAGGGCCCTGGCTGCCACCAGATTTCCCCCCATGTGGGCAAAGAAAAGCCCTCGCCTCAATCCCGACCCTGTAGGCAGGGTAGAACTGTCCCTGAGAGTGGCTGAGACACTAACTCGCGACGGGAGTAGAAAGTCCCGTCTTTCTCCCTCCGAGCTGCTGGGGTTTCCAGCTACTGGTCTTGAGGCTAGCAACACACCGTGTAACCCACTGTGCCACCAGGGGTTCCTTCAAATGGGGAAGACGTCCCCAAAGGAAAGGCAAGATCCGCTGGACTGAACCCTGACCTTACCCCCTGGCTCCGGCCAAAGAGCAGCCTCTTTGTTGCACTTGTCTTGTGCCATCAAGTCACTTCTGACTCGTGGTCACCCAGGGTGTCACACAGTAGAACTGCTCCAGGGACAGAAGCAGAACCCTAGGCCTTGTCTTCCGATGAGTCCCCGAGTTGCCTCAGACCTCCAACCTATCCAATAGCAGCTGAGTGTAAACCGCGGGGACCTCCCAGGAGCCCTTTAAATACAGTGAAACGAACAGCCTGTGAGGCCACCTGGGCCCTCCATCCAAAAAACAAAAAAAACTCACTGCCATCGAGTCCATGCCGACTCATGGCGGCTCCTGTGGGTTTCCAAGGCTCTAACTATTTATAGGAGCAGAAAGTCCAGTCTTTCTCCCGCAGAACAGCTGATGGTTTCGAACTGCCAACCTTGTGGATCTCGGCCCAACGTGTAACCACTACTCCATCAGGGCTATTCCCAGGCTTCCATAAGGTAAGGAAATTAGAGGTATAGTCCACGACATGGGAACTTACCGGAGGGGTCCGAAAAGCTGTTGCGTTACCAACAGAGAGGTCAGAGAGCTGAGTCCACCCAGTGGCCCCTCGGAAGAAAATCTGTGATCTGCTTCCAAACTCCAGCGTCTGCAAACTCGGGGGAGCAGAGTTGTATCCTGACACACAAGGGGCTCACCAGGAGCCAGAAGCCCCTGGAGGCCACCTGAGACCAACTGTTACCCGTTGTGTGCCAGGCACTGTTGCAGACACCTTGTGGCTGATGCTGCAGCCCATTCCATGGACATGGTAGCCGGGAATGCCCGAGGGAGCGGTCTGTTCTGCAGGCCTTGGGATGGCCAGCCATCTGGATTGACTTGGTGGCAGCAGGTGGGTAACTAGGAGGAGAAAGGATATGAGTTGGAATCCCAGGTCCCGTTCTTCACGGCGCGGCCTCCTTTGCTCCAGAGTGCTGCTGGATGGGTTGGAAGCCCCAAGCGAAACCACCAACCCGCTGCCATTTAGTCAGTTCTGACTCACAGATACTTTCCAAGGCTGTAAGTCTTCACCGGAGCACACAGCTACATCTTTCTCCCTAGCACCAACAGTGCTTTGGAACCTTGCAGTGGTGAGAAGTCCAGCATTTACCGGACAGGATGTGGTAGTTACATAATCTGGTGTCAATTTGAGAGGATTAAGAGTGAGGGGGTAGAGTCTGGCCTGTCAATCAAGATATAACCCATGAGGCCTCTGTGTGGGCATGGCCTTCTCCTGAGAATCTGGGAACTCTGGTACTTCCTCCTTGGAGGCAGGAGACATTGCTTTCTCCCTGCTCACTCCCTGAGAGACGCTTTACTGACAAGACACATGGTGCTAAGCCCTGGGAGCTAGAGAAGCCACATGAACCTACCCTAATGCAACCAGACCTCTGGAGCCGGAGATGCTACATAGAGACCCCTGCCAGCACTGAGATTCTTACAACGAACACCACTGGATACCCAAGACTTTCAACCCACTGGCTTGTGATCCTCCTGCATTAGGCACCATTGCAGGTATTTTGTGAGACTGACGAAGACTTTATAGATTTGTATCAGACATATGAACTAATATTGGACTTATGGACTTGATCTGGACTGGGATGAGATGTTTTCTCAATATTCAATTGCTTTTGTATATCAACCTCTTTCTTATATACATGAGTGTCTATGAATTTGTTTCTCTAGTCTACCCAGACTAACACACAGGGCCACAAGCCCAGTGCAAAATATCTGTGCTTTCCGGGGAACTGAATGTCAAGAGTCCCAACTGGAGGCACAAATAAACCCCACGTTAACATCATGTAAAAATTCCTCTTCCACGTTGTCCAAATGGCCATCAAGCCCCTCTGTGAGTCAGATGCTATAGGGACCCTAAGTCATGGCTCAGTGGATCCACAAAACGTTATTTTTAAGATGTCCAGGAAATAACCAAGGGCAGGTCCCTCCTCCATCAGGTAGGGGTTTCCAAGGCACCCAAACAGTATCCTACTCTGCTTTTCCTCTTTAAATTGTTTCCAAGAAAATATCATCCCAGTGCTGTCCTTTCTCCAGCACCCCAACACACACACCTTCCTTCAGGGATGCTCTTGAGCCCCCAGAGAAAAGACTTGTGAGCACCCCATGCCCTCTCCCAACTCCAGCTCACCCGGTAGCTCTGAGAGTTTGTTCAACCCTTTGTCTTAAGAACAAAAGCATCACTGGGCTAACCGGCCTGAGCATCAGAGGGAACTCCATAACCTCTTTAAGGCAAACACCCCCCCACACCCCCCCACACCCCACCCCCCGCTCAAGTCATGAAAGGAAACAAGGGCCCTCACAATTTTTCAGCCACCGCCTCAGGCCTGCAGGCTGCGGGCTGTGGACCACGGGTCGCCTGGCCTGCCTGAATCCAAGTGCCTGGCCTGCCACCCTGTGGAGTCTACGAGTATAACACCTTGGTGGGCTGGCTCCAAAGGGCCTAGGTTCCTCCTAGTTCCCCAGGTGCCCCCTCAACGAAGCAAGAAAGGGCAGCGAAGGAGGGAAATACCAATGAGAAACAGATGACTTTGACAAAATTAAAGAGGGTCAATGAGGAGTATGTGGGCATCGTTTTTCTCCATCCTATTGAGGCTTAATATCAGGAGTGTGATGCATCGTTTTAAATGCCCTGATCCCGAATCAGACCTCTTCTTAACGATGTGGGTGATCTAGTGGTTCTGAAACTGCGAAGGGTGTCAGAATCTCCCAGGGAGAGCTTTGTTGTTTTTTTGTTTTTTTG
>NW_022103900.1:50926848-50951322 GCF_000313985.2 Echinops telfairi
ATGTCTTTATCTAGACCTCTATAAATGCCCTTTGCCTCTCAGGGAGAGCTTTGAAAAGCAAATACTTCCCATTTTTTATTCAGAGTCTGTGCGGCTGGGGCCCTTCCCACAGGCTCGCTCGCAGCTGGCTCTGATTCCTTAAGTGTAGATGGAGGAGCTGGGCAAGCTCTACTGTTCCCAGCGCTCAGGGCAGAAGACCTGGAAGCCCCAGTGGGTAGTACACAACCCTGGGGGGTATAGCAGGAGCCCTGCTGACACCGTGCATTGCTCGTTTGACTGCTAACTGCAGAGCCAGCAGCTCAAAGCCACCAGTGGCCCCTCAGGAGAAAGGGGAGGCTTTCTACTCCCACACCGAGCTGCCGTCTAAGAAACGTACCAGGACAGTTGTACCCTGTCTGCATCGACTCAATGGCAGTGAGAGTGACCCAAAGAACAGCCACCACTTTGAGAGGGGAAACAGCATCCTGCGCGGAGTGTGGGACATGGGGCAGGGATGCCCAGGAAGCTGTGCAGTACAGGAGTCCCTTCCCCTCACGTGGAGAGGAGCTCTCCTTGGCCATCCTGTCCGTGCTCAGTGAGTCATCCTTGCGAACGACCCAGTGATTATTTACTTAGCACCCCTACCATCGTGCCTCACTTTCTGGGAAACCACGCTGGATCTGTCCGCAGTCCCCATCGTCCACCCCAGGGGACAAAAGTGGCTTACCCGCACTTAAGGGGGCCTCCTTAGACCTGCAATGGCCATGTTGGGTTGATGGCTTTGACTTGGAAGCTACAGGGCCATTTAGAAAAGAGGCAGCCAAGGAAGCACTGGTATTTTCGCCCTGACACAGAGCTTCATCTGCATAAACCAGCACAGAGTATGAGAGCTCCAGGGAAACATTTGACCTCCTCAAAGGCATTGCTAATAGCCTCAGGCCCAGACGAGGGAGGAGGGCTTGCCATGAACCTCTCAGCCCGATGGCTTCCCAGCTTTGCTTTTTGTCTGGGCCAATCCACTCATCACAGAAATGCCTGGGCCCTCTGCTCGACTGAGCAGGTGTTCATGGAGAGGAACCCCACGCTGTACAGCCCCGCTTCAATGGTCCTCTGATTTCCTTTAAGGAATCGTCTCTACCCACATTGATTGATGCGGTTCTCGCGGACAATAAATCCAAGTGCCAAGGGACAGGAAAACGCCTCCCGAAGCTGAAAGAAGAGTACAGATGGGGCGCAGCAGAAGGAATCAGAAAAAGAGGACAGCAGAGGGAAAGGCAACATCCGGTCATAAAGGATCGAATTGGCTGTAGGGAGGTGGTTAGTATGCTTTTTTTTTTTCCTTTCCTATTGGCTCCAGGATACTGCTTGAGACTTTGAAGCAGGAGACAGCCTAGTCCTCCAGGGCTGGTATGGTAGTTCCTGATATTAACTATAGCCCACGCCCCTTCTATCTTTCGGCCCAATGTAGTGCTTTCCATTGGGCTGCTAACCCCAAGGTCTGCAGTTCGAAACCACCAGCTGCTCCTGTAGAGAAAGATGAGGCTTTCTACTCCCATGTAAAGAGTTGTGGTCTTTGGAACCCACAGGGGCAGTTCCATCTTGCCCAAAGGGTCACTCTGAATCGGAATCAACTCAAGGGCTGCGAGTTTGGACCTCTAACTCAAACTTCCTTGACAACCAAAAGACAAACTAACTGCCTTCAAGTCGATGTGGACTCCCAGTGACCCTAGAGGACAGAGTAGCACTGTCCCTGTGGGTTTCCGAGACTGTAACTGGTTTTGGGAGTAGAAAGTCCTGTCTTTCCCCCTCCATTCATCAGGCGGATCATGAAAGGGCCAGGCTGTAAACGATGGAGATGAGGACAAGGAGTGCTGATCCTCAAGTCTGCTGAGCCCATTTAAGGAATTTTTCTAAGATGACTTCTACTAAATCATAAGAAAAGTTAGGAAATGTTTGTTGTGTTGTTTTAAATGTGAGAGGACTTCCGAAAGTCCAGGAAGCCTCAGTGGCTAAGTGTCGGGCTGCTAACTCAGGGCCAGCTGATTGACCCTACCAGGTGCCCCTGGGGAGAAAGAGGAGGCTTTCTGCTCCCATAAAGCTGGAGCCTGGGAGACACACTGCTACTCTGCCCCATAGGGTTGTGATAAGTTGGAATCCACTCGATGGCAGTGAGTTATGAATTTTCATACAATTCATGGAAAAAATCCCATCATCTTTTCATCCCATTTTTCCAATAACTTTTCAGACATGAAGGTGTGCGTGTTGCTGTTATGTGGGACACGTTTCTGTGGAGCTTCCTGACTAAGAGGAACTAGAAAGAAGGGCTTGGTGATCTCCTTTCAAAAAACAGCCAATAAAAACTCTGTGTATCAACATGGTCCCCTCTGTAAGTCATAGGGAGGATGGACCCATCACGCCTGTGATGGGTCCCCAGGAGCCAAAGGGCTACCCAAATGGTAGCTAAAGACAATGACTCCTTAATGCACTCAGGTGCTAACTAAAAGTCTGGTGGTTTGGATTGACCCAGAGTTGCCTTGGAAAGAAGCCCTAGCAATCTACTTGAGAAAAATCACCCACTGAAAACCCTGTGCAACATAGTCTACTCTGACGCAAAAAGGGTCTTTGTGGGTGAGGTCAACTCAACAGCTACTGGTCGTCCAAAGAAAGAAGAAGACAATGGATATGGGGTAGCAACTAGAGGTCTCTTTCATACACCGATTTCTGACCAGCCACTGCCGTTTCAGTAAGATATTCTGAAGACCTCCACCTATAGAAACCCCTTATTGTTCCCTCCACCTTTTTTGCTCAGTCCTATCTAAGAAGATCCCCTAGTCTAATGTTTGCTTATGAGGAATACTACAAAAACTCTTCTGCTTCTATAGACCTGACTTGGAATCATGGTCCTAGTGTGTCTTTACTGAGTGATATTGAAGAAGATATTTAACTCTTCAGAGCCTTCTGTGCCTAAATGAAAGGCCTGCTTCAATCAAGACCTAGACAAGGTAGCACCCTGCCGTGTATGTAGTTCAAAGAGTAGATGAAATTGAAGCTTCTAGTACTTGGAGTACCCAACTGTTCTGCAACAAAGAGCAAGATAAAAGAGATAGATTGGTCATAAAGTAACCATAACTTTTCAAATTCTTCTAAGCCTTTACTTGCAGGTAGAATTTGAATTATGCCTTGAACGTAGTCCCAAAAAAAAGGTCTCCCTGGATTTCCGTGGAAATTAGAGAGGAAGAAGTTCTATGACTCAGAGCCAGCAATAAAATCACCTGAGGCAGCCAGGGGAAGCAGTCGGTGCTGATCTATGCTCGTCTCGGATACAGAAAGGCATTTCTCCAAGTTCTTCTTGGGTTTCTGTGTATATGCTCTGAACTGCTTTTACAAGGATATTTGTGTAGCTCTTGGCAGCTAACTAAAAGGTTAACGGTTAGAACCCATCAGCTGTTCCTCGGGAGAAAGATGTGGCAGTCTGCTTCCATAATATCATACCCTTGGGAAGCCACAGGGCAAGTGCTGTTCTGTTCTACAGAGCTGCTATAAGTCAAAACTGACTCCTTGGTAGTAGGTTTGTATGGCAGAGAGCCAGAGAAGATAGAGCCAGGTTGCTTTCGGAGCAAACAGCAGGTTTGGTTACTGATAGAATAATAACCATGTTGTCTCCATCTGGAGTAAAATGCAGGCATGTTTACTGCTGGGTATAAATTATTTGGGCTCCCTATACCCAGGACATTTCATTGTGCTCCTGCAGAACATGTACATGGATCAAGAGGTGGTTGTGCAAAGAGAACAAGGGAACAGTGCATGTTTTAAAATCAGGAAAGGTGTGTGTCAGGGCTGTATCCCGCCCCATACTTATTCAATCTGTGTGCTACATAAATAATAAGAGGAGCTAGATTATATGAAAAAGAATGTGGCATCAGAATTGGAGGAAGGCTTGTCAACAACTTACAATATGCAGATGACACAACTTTGCTTGCTGAAGGTGAGGAGGACTTGAAACTCTCGCTGATGAAGATCAAGGATTGTAGCCTTCAGTATGGGTTACAATTCAGTGTAAAGAAGACCACACTCCTCAGAACTGGACCGATCATTAACAACAGGATAAATGGAGAAAAGTTTGAATTTGTCAGGGATTTTGCCTTGCTTGGATCCACCATCAATGTTCATGGAAGCAGCAGTCAAGAGATCAAATGATGCATTCCATTGGATACATCTGCTGCATGAGACCTCTAGAGTGTTGAAAAACAAGGGTTTCACTCTAAGGTGCTACTGACCCAAGCCCTTATTGACCTAAGGTGCAATACCCACGGTATTTTCAATGACCTTGTACGCATATGACAGTTGGATGTTGACAAAAGAAGGCCGAATAAGAACTGATGCATTGAACTGATGGTGCTGCTGAAGAATATTCAAAACACCATGGACTTCCACAAGAACAAACAAACCAGTCTTGGAAGAAGTCGAGCCAGAATGCTCCTGAGAGGCAAGGATGGTGAGACTTTGTCTCATACACGTTGGATGTGTTGTCAGGAGAGACGGATCCCTGGGGAAGGAATCAAGGATAAAGTAGAGGGCCAGCAGAAAAGAGGTAGATCCATGACAAGACGGAATGACATAGTGGTTACACCAATCAGCTCAGACCTGAGAAGCGTTGCAAAAATGGCCCAGGATCGGGCAGACTTCGTTCTGTTACACACAGGTTCACTATGAGTAGGAATTGACTTGCTGGCACCCAACAACAAGCCCAGAGATCCACTACTGCAGTGGTTCTCAACCTTCCTCAAGCCGCCACCCTTTCATACAGCTCCTCATGTTGTGGTGACCCCTCCCCCGCAACCATAACATTATTTTCGTTGCTACTTCTTCACTGTAAGTTTGCTCCTGCTATGAATCGGGCACCCCACAGGTTGAGAACTGCTGCTCTACTGTCATGTTACCCACTGTGTGGGCAGGAGTCACCCTGTGGGAATCGGTTAAAGGGACTGGTACAGAGGCTGACATTCTGCCTACTCTTGCTGTTATTAGCTGCTTGCTGTGGAGTCCGTCCGGCTCACAGTGACCTTACAGGCACAACAGAAGGAAACACTGCCCCACGCAGCATCTGCCTCTCCACTGCTGCTGTGCTTGCACCCATTGCTGCACGTACCGGATCAGTCTATCTCATTGAGCGTCTTCCTCCTTTGCACGCCCTTCTACTTTACTCAGCATGACATCGTTTTCCAGGGACTGCTCTCTCTTGATAGCATGCCCAAAGTCCGTGAGACAAAGTCCTGCCATCCTTGCTTCGAAGGAGCATTCTGGCTGTACTTCTAAGACAAAAGTGTTCGTTCATAAATACTTTCCCTATGATACAACGACAGCTTCCCTCAACACATCCTTCAAATGTGTCCATTCTTCTCCGGTCTTGCTTATACACTGTGCAGCGTTCACCTGCTCCCTCTGTTGCATGGAGCCAGGGAATTATTTGCACCTCCCCCTGGAGTCTGCTGGGGCACTCAGGGAAGTTGGCAGGGTCACCTATTGGCTGGCTACTAGGTGAAACCTGAGACCCTCTGGAATTTTGACAGTCCCTTCCTCCTCCTTACCATCCTCCATTCTCAGTCTGCCTCTCCAAAGTCCGTACATGGTCCGTACTTCCCAATCATCCGCAGGAGAACAGAGGTTTATAAGACTTTCAACTAAATCAGAGAACTCTCAACATAATTCTCAGTATTCCTCAGAACTCTGTGGTTGCAGAAATTATCCTTCTGGCATGCAGCCCTCTTGGCCAAGGCCACACCTTCCACCTGGCGTGCTGCGGGAAGGAGCCCATTGTGCTGGGGCTTCCAGAGAGGACTCAGCCACAGGAGGTACAACACGGAGATGATGTGCTTCAGAAAGGACCCAAGACTCGACTCTGGGAAGATGGGTATTTAGCTCCAGCATTCATCGCCCGGCGCTCACAGGCAGAGCTGCCAGCACCTGATAGGTTTTTGTAAGAACTAGAAAGTTAAAGGGGGAGGACTGTGACTAACAGGCTCAGCTGGCAGTAAATGCAACCGCGCATGCTGTTTGACTTTCCAATATTAAAAACTTTCAGTCACCCCAAATACTCACAAAGAGTGATCAGATAAAAAGTAATCTACTCTTGGTCGTGCCCAACAATCTGTTGTCATCTGCTGGGGCTACCACAGAAAGCAAACACTGAACAGTAATAAAACAGATAGCGATCGCCTCTGCCCGCACCATTCATTTCCGCCCCATCTGTGACCCAGGACCATCGGAAATTCTGCACTCAGAGAGCATGGGCATGCGTGTCTCAGCTGTCAAACCCCGCTCAACCCTGCTCTCCCTGCTGCGGGAGTGAAAGGCGCTTTGCTCAAATGCATCCTTCTCAGAGAAATAATGGAAGGCCTTTTCCCATGAGCACATCCAAGTTGGCAAACAGCCTCTGCTAAGAGGAGGGCTTTGCCACAGAGCCATAGGTTAGAGCCCTGGGGCACTTTGCATGTCTCCAGGCCGATCCTCAGTTTCATATGGAGAAGCGGAGGTTCAGAGGGAGCTAGTGACTTGGCCTGGAGTATGCGGCAGTGTCTGCCCCTACCACCCAGCCATGGACTTTCTGGGCACTGCTGGCCTTGAAGAGTTTACCCCTGAGGAGGCCTCTGTCTGCAGTGCTCCTCTCTGGCTGGCATCTGCACATCCCTCAAGTCTTGCTTTAACTGGCACAGTGAGTTCCCTCCAATCTTGCTTTAAACTGCATCCATCCACCCTTCCTACCCCCTCCTCTGCTTTACTTTCTTCCCAAGACAAACACCGTCAACCATATCCCATTGCTCGCCGACGTGAGTGGTGTGTTGTCCGCCTTCCCTCTCGATGGAAACCCCGTGTGGACAAGGATTGTTGTGAGTTTGGCTAGCCATTCGGGTGTTTAGTAAATGTTCATGGGTGAACTGAACAAACTGCTCTCAACAACCCTCGAGGACACAAATTGTGCCCTCGAGGACACAAATTCCAGTTGTTACAGGGCACAGGCAGGAAACATCTAGGTGGGATGAGGACTAACTTTACTAAGGGAAGAAAACAAAACCAAATTCACTTAGTAAACAAAGCAAAATGAAATCCTAGCCCCAAAGTGGTTGTTAACAAATTCCTGGTTAAACCTGTTGAACTCTCCACCAATGATGTTTATGGTCCCGCCTGAAGGCTATGTGACTACGACTGAAAATCTGTGATTTGCGGGGTGGGGGGGATGAGGAGGGGAAATGAGAAGCTGATACCAAGGGCTTAAGTAGAAAGAAAATGTTTTGAAAATGATGGTGGCAGCAGATGTACAAATGTGCTTGACACAATGGATAGATGGGGGGATTGTGATAAGAGTTGTACGAGCCCCCAATAAAATGATTAAAAAAAGAAAAAGAAAATCTGTGATTAGTTCCGGAAATCAATCCCAGTAAGCCTTTTTACGCAATTTTCCAGTCAGAGCTCATCCCCTACCACGAACCCATCCTTCCTGTGACCTCAACCAAAGGCTGACCAATCAAATGCCACGTCTTAAACGAACCGTAGTTGGAGTTATCGGTTCTCACTGATCTGGGTGCAGGGGCAGTCAGTTATTTCATGTGGCTCTTTCCCTACATGAATCCCTACACACATCTGGTAAGAAAGGAGGGGAAGATACGTATAGAGAGGATTCAACTGTCAGTGCTTATGAAGAGGATTCCCTGAAGTGCCGTTCTGCTGCATATCAAATGAGTCCTTTGCAAAGCAGGAGGAGAGAGCCTATGACCAGCAAGAGCCAGGAGTGGAACATGTTCTCTGGACCCAAGAGTCCTGAGCAATGAACCACTTGGGTCTAGAAAACTGCTATACCATCAGAGAAGTAGCAGCAGACGAGGAGACAGAGCCTAGAACAGAGGGATAGACTCCCCAGTGCACAGGACAAATAAAGCTAGTGCCTTTGGGTACTTAATTCAGAGAACTGGGTTTGCCGATGCTGTGTTTGAAGCTGAATGCTTACAGCGGAGTGGTGACATTTATTAGCAGACCTGAGTGAACTACGCAACATGTCCTGAAAAACAATTCAACCCTGAGCATTTCTCGCTGGTATTATAATTTTTTAACTTCCCAAATAAACCGTTTAATCATGAATTTTGTCTGTGAGCTCTGTGTAGTCATTGTAATGGATATTAGAACCTAGGGATCAAGTAGAGAAAAAAAAATGACAATATTAATTAAGACAACATAGTCGGCCATTGCCTCACTGCACTTGAATGTATCCTTTTCTCGTTTATTTTTCTAAGTAAATTCTCTTAGTATGATCTTATACTGAATGGGTTGTCTTTGCTACAGAGATGAAAATGTCTCAGAAATACACAATAGTGGTAGTTGGGCACCACTGTGGATATTATTAGTACTACTGAGTTTTACATGTAAAAATGGTGAGGGTGGCATTCTATGTTGTATTGTACTAAATACATTTTAACTTTAAATTAAAAGCTTTCCTAAATGAGTATATTTTTGTTCACTTCGGCAACTGTGGCTTTAGAAACAAAGTATTTTGGCCATGTTACGAAGTTCTGAATTAAAATATCCAGAACTTTACTAAGTACCCTCTCCTGTTTCATTGCCCACCTTGCACTGCACCAAAGCACATAAGGCTGCTGAGGCTGGGCTGAATGCAACACAGAGATCCGGGAAACACACTTCCAGCAAGGCCCCAAGCCCCATGCCCCATCTTTCTTCCTTAGAATGAGAACGAGCAGTGAGAGAAGCGTAGCAGAGATGGGTATTTACATTAGAAAATAAAGTCAGGGGTTTTCTGGCAGAAAGCAAGTATATTGAGCTGATGGACTTGACCTTGAGCAGTGGTTCTGCCAGAGATGTTATATAGTGGACGTTTTCTAGAAATTAAGTGAGCTAAGCCTGTAGTTCCAAGGTTTCATAGAAATATAGACAAAGCTTTTGCATTAGATAAAAAGCATTGCATTGGCAAAGGTGTATTCTAAAGACCAGTATTTTTAATTTCTTAATCATTTACAAGTATATCAGGTTAAAGATGATACTTGTAGGTAAAAAAATAAATAAATATAATAAGTAAATTGATTAGGATAGATAAGTACTTTCTAGTATAGCTCTAATAAAATGAGAGAAATTAAGTCTCATAACTGGGTAACTTTTTTTTCAATTCCGACTTATAATAAAAGTGAAGGAGTAATAAATTAAGTGATTGGGGGGAGTGGGGAGGGAGGGAAAAAATGAGGACCTAATGTCGGGGGTTTAAGTGGAGAGAAAATGTTTTGAGAATGATGTACAAATGCGCTTTACACAATTGATGTGTGTATGGATTGCAATAACAGTTGTATGAGCCCCTAATAAAATGTTTTAATTAATTAATTAAGTGATCAACTGATACATCATTTTAAAATCAATTTGATAATGTGTCACATGTAACTGTTAAGCACATAACCTTGAAGGAGTTCAAGTGGGTATATGACAAAACTCTTTCTATTATCAATTATTTTACATACAAAAAATGTTCACTTGCATTGATAAGAAATAGGAATGGAATTGAAGCTGCACCTTGTTTATTTCTAGCAAGAAGTACAAGAGAGTTTCAAAAGTTCATAGACAAATGGAATTAAAGGATAATACATTTTTCCCACAAACATTTTGAAGTCTTTCATTATTCATCCATGAATGCACGTACCATTTGCTAATGCGCTATTAAAAATATTTTAATATATATTTATATAAATTACTTTGATTATATAATTTATACATAAATTATATTTATATTTTATATAATATATTTAAAATAAAAATTGTGATATATTATTCCATCATTAATGGTATACTAGTACTATATTTCTATACTAAAAGTAAAAATGATAGCTCAATCATGAAGAATGTGTTAATACTTTAAAGATTTTATGATCAGGAGATAAAGAGCAAAAATTCCACTTTAATCCTTTTTTCTTTTTCTTTTACAAACTATATTGGCCTGGCCAAGACAAATCTTTCAAGAGGAAAACATTTAAAGTAGGATACAGTTTTACAGAACACATATAATGGACATGCAAATTTAAGTGAAGGGGCAGAGACGCCAGTGTCCGATGCCGGAGAAGGGCTCTGCGCATTCAGGAACGGGCAATGCTGAGCATCAGGTCCCTTTCGTGCTTCGGCTCCATGGGATAAATGTAAAATAGTCCTGGAAGAGTTTTATTTTCAAATGTCAATCTTTTGAATGTGTCAGACGTTATATGCTTTGCATTATGTTAATTTCCTTAGGCGTGCTCCTGGTTCTTATCTTGTAAGAGGATCTCCTTATTCCTAGGAGATGCTCAGGTGTTAAAAGTGCATGTCAGAATGTCTACACTGACTCACAAATGGCTCATCATTTGCAAAAATATACACAACAATTGAGCAAATAATGCAAAATGTTAACAATTTTTGGCAGTAAGTAGAGGGCAAATGAGTAGTCATTATACTATTCTTTCTTCCAATTTTTCTGAAATTTGCATCAGAAAAGTTGGAGAGGGAGAAATTACATCCTTTCCAGCAATTTAAACTTATTCTGAAACACTCTAGGTGTCAACTTTAAGATATGCAAGAGGACTCATACATGTTCAAAATATTTTTTCAGCGTATTCAAGTAAGTTGATGAAAGACCACCGTGCTAGCAGAGCTAGCCTCTGCTCCCCAGCTGCCGTCACTCGCACCCACCATCTTGCTGCTTTCTTTCAAAGCTAGATCTCAATGAAGCTATCAGTCATTTAATGATTTTATTTTAACCAACTCATTTTTTTATCACATAGTGCTTTTTAAATGGAAATTTGATATCATTTGCACCAATAGAGAATCAAGGCCACTTCCATCATGACAGGATAACTATCAACATAAATAAATTTAAAACAAGCCGGTGTTGTAAAATTCTGGCTAGTTTTTATCACCTATGCAAAGAATGGAAGCCTGGAAACTGCTTACTTATCTTTGCTTAAACAAGAAAGGGAGTGTTTTGTGGGGGAGTTGCTAAACAAGTGCTAGAGGCATTAGGGAGAAAGACTGGGTTTTCTATTCCCATTTACAGTTACAGCCTTGGAAACCCACATGGGGGCTCTATGACGCAGCATGGATGCCGTGGCAGAGAGAGAGTGAGAGCCACAGGTATTAAGAGGAGTTGCTTGGTGATGGACAGTGTTAAGCACAAAGGCTGCTAACCAAAAGGTTGGCAGTTTGAATCTACCCAGAGGAGCCTCAGACAAATTGCCAGGCAATTTGGTTCCAAAAGGTTACAGCCCAAAACACCTATGGATCAGTATTGACATGAATAGGGTCGCCTGGAATCAGAATCAACTTGATGGAAACTGGTTTGCTTTTTTGTTTTTTAGAGGCACTAAAGAGTCCCTGGGCAGTGAAAACAGTTACCATGCTAGACACTAATCCAAAAGTTGGAAATTCAGGTCCACCAGAGGCACCGCAGAAGAAAGGCCTGGAGATCTATTCTGAAAAATCAACCTATGGAACACAGCTGTACTCTGGCACACAGGGTTGCAATGAGTTGAAATATTTCAACATCAGCTGGGCTATAGAGACATTAAAATAATTCAAGAGGTAAACTGAGACTGCATGTGTGTGTGTGTGTGTGTGTGTGTGTGTGTGTGTTTAATCTCAGGCGAAGGAAAGAAAGAGTCATCTATATAGTGTTTTCTGTACTATATATGCTTGTACTGACTTATACACTGGGCTGCTAGCTTTAAGGTTGCCAGTTCAAACCCACCAGCCGCTCTGCAGGAGAAAGATGAGGCTGCCTACTCCTGTGAAGACTGACAGTCTTGGAAGCCCAAGGAATCCTTCTCTGGGGATGCTATGAGTAGAAACCTGCTCAGCGTCTATGGGTTATACTGCAAGTACCGAAAGCTAAGGAAACATACAGAATGGAGTGTTGTTGTCATTGTTATTAGTTGCTTAGTGTTGGTTCCAACTCACAGCAACACTGTGTACAAAAGGACGCAACACTGCCCTGTCCTGCACCAGCTACACAATTGTCATTATGTTTGAGCCCATTGTTGTAGTCACTGTGTCAATCCATCTCCTGGAGAGTCTTCCTCTTTTTTGCTGACTCTCTACTGGGGGAGGTGTGAGCGAACAGCTAGGTGTCTTCATATCTAGTCCACTGGCTAAAAAAGGTGGGGGGGCTAAATTCAATGAATGCAATCCGGCTGTTAGTAGGTTAGGAACAGCAATTGAGTAAGTTGGCCTTAACACACACACAACTAAGGAGCATCATCCCCCAAATGAACTCACTGTGACAGCGAGTGTCAGCTTAGATGGTGCACCTCAGAATCCCTGCAGTGACCCAGGCTGTTTGAAACTGCCTCTCTCTCCACTGGTGATTCTCCTAGCCTCCCTTCTGTTTGAGAATCAGTGACACGACAGTAAAGGCAGCCAGGACGGACCTTAGATGAGACTGCTCAGGAAGATGGCAAAATGCGACAGGAACGATGCCTGGGGAAGAACTAGTGGAATCCCTAGAGCATAGGTGTAGGGGAAAGGACTAGAAAGCATCCCGGGGATTGAGAAAGAAGGCCGGGGAGAGAGGGAAAGTAGAGAGTGTGGTGCTCCTCAATCAGGAGCAAGTGAGTTCTTCAAGAAAAAGGGAGACGTCATGGGTGATTAATGCTCAGCCCAGACTTGTCCACTGACCCTAACAACAAGGAGGTCATTACGGCCCATGGTTAAGAAGCTTCTGGGAAGTTGATGGTTAAAATTCAGATTACAGTAGATTGAGGGATAGAGATGAGAAAAACTGACAGTTTAGAGAGGCCAGAAAAAGAGCAAATGTAGGGAAGAGTGTAATGTCACCTGGGTCAAGCTGGGTCCATGGAAACATCAGCCTGTAACCTTGACAAAGGAAATTACATGACTCCCAGCCAGCCAGCTGGAAACAATTGATTCCAAAGCATGACGTTGACTTAAGGAAGGGTCACAGGTATTGGCAGGTCTCATGTGCAGCCAAGATCAGCCCACAGATGTGATTGTGAGGTGCCATAGACTGGGGTCCCATGTGGAACACCACACCATCTCTGCTCCACATAACTGGCCAGCCAAATGACATTCCTATTTGGTATGGCTCCGGTCCATGGGCCCACGGGAACCCCAGGACAAATATGACAGAAGCACATTCCCTGTAGCCTCTCTTCATCACACCAGTAACATCAACTCTTACTATTACACCCGAGCTCTAAGGAACACGCGATTTACTCTCAGATGTCGTATAACTTATTCTTTTCCAACAACCCTGTGGCATAAATGAGATTCCCCATATTTCATAATTGAGGAAAGAGAGACTCAGAATGGGCAAATGCGGTGATATGGCATTATTTGATATGGCTCTATCCATGGATTTTGTAACTACCACCAAATTATTGTGCAGGACCATGCAATTGGGATGTGTGAAACTTTAATAGAGGAGATTGGTAAGTCTGGCCATTCCACTGAGTATAAAGTGAGCCTTTTTGGACGCAGTCCCGGGTTCAATTCCCAGACAATGCACCTCATGTTCAACCACCATCCCAGTGGAGGCTTGCCTGAGAAGCGAGTCATGGAAGACCCTCTGGATAACAGACCCTGGTGGCCCTGGGCTCACCATGAGTTAGGGGTTCACTCCAGGGTAGTTAACGATCCCGTTTAGCCTAGCACCAGGTGCAAAGACAACATTCACAATTAAGGAATATTTTCATTATTCATGACCCCAATGAGGGAACTGTAATCCCAGGGGTTTTGTAGATAAGGAAATCAGGATTTACTTTTGCTGCATCACTTACTGGCCCAGGTTCTCTCAGCTGAAGCCACTTGAACTCAGTCTAAAGGCAAGTCAATTAGCTATCAACCATCCTGTGCTGTGGTGGGCACAGTTGATGCTGGAAGCTGACAGTCCTCAACCAACTGAGTCATACAGCATCTCTGAAGCACCCATGCACTCTGCAATCCCTGTGCCAGTTGGGTTGGCAATGGTGCCTCGGAGCAGCAGAAGTTCTGCTGGGGTAATCACTGTCCTGTCACCGGACAAGCTTAGCTGTCCTCACTCTTTCCTAAGGAGTAAAGTGCTGGCGTGCCTGGACAGTGTGGAAAAACAGGATTTGAAATGATCGTTGAGGGTGAGGAATTTTGAACTGCTCCTAGATCACGCCCAGAAAACGGCTTGATGTGTGAGCCTTGTTCTAACGCATCAGCTGGTCTCCAAGACCCTTTGAGCTCAGAAATTCTACAGTTTTATGAATTTAGAACCCAGGTGGGGAATTAAGGTCAAAATACATAAGGTAACTAGAGAACAATTTGAAGCCATTTATGACCAAGCTATAAAGACTTCGGGGAGGTGAAGGTGACCTTTAATTAATGATTTAGAGAGTAATTGTCAAAACGCCCAGTCAGGAGAATTTCCTGAGATACTTATTTTAAAGGAACAAGTTTCTGGATTTCACCCACACCAACTGAATCTCAATCTCCAGAGATTCTGTATTGTTAACAAGCACCCTGATTCTTAAGCTACAGTGAGTTTTTAAAACATTGTGTTACATCAATGATCTTTAATCCTAGACATTTGGATTTAATTAGGATGGGAGTTCAGGCAACAGGATGGTTTTAAAAGCTCTTCAGTTGATTCCAATGTAAGCAAGATAGAAAACCACTGAGTTAGAGAATGAATTGTTGGGGAGAGATTTGTATCTCATGGGGTGAAAGATGCAGCACTGGATTGGTGTCTCTACCCCCATCACCCCTACCTCCATTGCATGGCAAAGATTACTACTCTATTACTGACTGCACCCTTTTCTATTGAGCTCAGACACTCATGTCCCCTGATACAGAAGAGAGTTCTGTGAACAAAGCTAGGGTGAGACATAAATGATTACGGTCCTGTGAATGTGTGTTTGGGACAGAGGAATGAAATAGAGTAATAGGGAGAAGTGAAAAAACCCAATAAATAAAATTAAGCTGTCATAGAGCAGCAGCCCACACTGATTAAAATACAACTGAGAGGTTATTGAAAGTAAAGAGCCAACCCAAAGTGGAGAGAGACTAAATCCCTTCTGAAGAAGTCCAGTGAATTGGTGTGGTCCTGGGGACAACTTCTGAGGGGACAATGTGGATCTAGAAACACTACTACCCATATTTGATTGGTAGTTATAAACTTAAATCAACTATTGAAAATCCTATAGAGCACAAGTCTCCTCCAGCCCCCATGAACCAGAATCAACTCAAAAGGAATTGATGATCTCGTGAGTGAGCTGGAGACATGTACTTGCATTCGATTGCCCTATTCTGTGGCTTTACCAGAGAACCAACGAGGTCCAGCGGTAGTGTGGCCTATCAGCAAGAGCTCATGTGAGGACCCATGCACTGGGGTTCCAGTTCTGGCCCTGACCCTGAAGCACTTGGAGGAGAAGTTGTCCTACTCTCTGTTCACAGGTCCTTCTGGCTGCTGCTGTCATGACGCCAATTCCTCAGAGGGCAGAAAGGGCAGCCGCCAGCCCAGCTGGAGATGCCTGAGGTGTGAAGTACTTCACCAAGGGTGAGGGTTAGCAGAAGCTTACTGAGCATGCCCCCTTGACATTGGGCTAGACTCGGTGTCCACTTGGAGTGGCTGTTTATTTATTTTAAAGAGAGGCAAGCACCTCTCAATGAATCACATCCTCTCCATTTCTCTCCTCACAATCCCCTTAGTCTTTTAAGACCAGGGAGTGGAGACAAATGTGGTATTGTTGTCTTCAATAATTGTGCTCCCCATCCTGGCCTAATGGAGTCAAAAATCTATGAGGAAGGAGGTAAGTGGTTCAGACTCAGTGTGGGGGTACCTTATAGGCATCAAGGAGGTTGGGCCATTCCCAAAATAATCATTACTACAAAGGCAAATCAGTGCTTGAAGATTTGCTCCCTGCTTTTGCACTAATTAGTGACAGGAGTGGGAGGGCTGGAATAAGAAGCAGACCTTAGTCACTAGCTGTGAAGATTTGTTATGTTAATAAACAACATGATTAGACAAGAAAGCCATAGCTAGGAGCGATCTATCCCAGACTCCTCCTATAATAAATACTCTGGGGTTGGGGAGGTGGGGTTTGGGGGATACAGCCCAACCACTGCCTCACCTTGGGGACACCCTCCTGTTCCTGCATTAGGGGTCAGTCTTTTGAGCTGCAAGGAAAGACCAAACTCAACCCCCTGGGCATCCATTCAATTCGAACTCATGCCAACTTCAGAACCGTGCTCCACAGGGTTTGGGGGGTCTATGGCTTTTTTGCAAACAACACCATACCTTTCTTCTGAGGTGGCTCTGGGTAGCTTTGAACTGCCAACCTTTCCCTTAGTGGTCATGTCCTTAACCATTTGCACCACCTAGGCATTCCTCAAAGGAATCACACAATCCCCTGTAACCGAGCACCAAGTACCGGCTCCCACTCCCCAGCCCAGAAGCTACTCGTGGCACCTAGGAGCCAAATGAGTCTAGGGAGGAGTCGCTGTCATGGCCACAGCCAGGAAGCTTTTCTGTGGTGTCACGACCATATTAGATGGTGTCGTGCAAGTTTGTAAGGAGGATAGATGGGCCAGTGAGGAGCAGAACACCACGGGGAAATAATGGCATGGAGAGATAAAAAGTAATGGAGCCCTGTTATGAGTGGAGTAACTGCTGCTTTAAAGAGGGCTACACGTCTGGGCGGCTGGTAAGTGCACCCTAAAGCAGCCGGCTGTGCTTGCCTCACGCCTCTTCACTTTAGCTCATCCAAAGGAGTATCCTGGCAATCCGATCTCGTGAGGTTTTGAAGGGAGTTTTCTCCCCGCTGCTTTCACGCGTGTCTGGAGATGACTGCGGTAGACAGAGGGAGCGCATGATGCCAAGCACCCTGGCAGAGCCAGTGGCCGGGGTCACTGCAGTGACCTCCCTTGTCCTGCCTCCTGGAAACCAGAGCAGCTCTCTCGCTACCTGGGAAAAGATGGATGGTCAGAATCGTGGGGGTTTCTAGCTGGAAAGCAACCGAGAGCGCACACGAACCAGCCGTCTCATTTCACAGGTGATGGGCAGTGGAAAGGCGGGATAATGGGCAGTGGAAAGGCGGGATGATGGGGAGCCGCAGGTGGTGTGCAGCAGGGTCAGCTGAGCCCAAGCCTCCCGCTCCTGGTGCAGTCCTCTCTGTCCCCACACAACACTGAGGGGCTGCTGTTATAGACCAGGAACTCTCCCCCGCTGCCTCTGGTCACCTGCAACCTTGTAGGGAAGAATTGCTGCTGTCATTATGAACTGGCCTCCACCTCATACTGACCCTACGCACAGCAGAGAAACACTGCCCAGCCCTGAGTCACCCCTCAATGGTTTCGGATCTTACCATGGTGGTCCATGGAATTTTTGTTAGCTAAACATCAAAAGTAGATCGCCAAGCCTTTCCTCCTAATCTATGTTAGTCTGAAAGCTCTGCTGGAACATTGCTCAACATCATAGCAGCATGCCAGCTCCCAGTGACAGCTGAGACATGGTTGTGCACCAGGTGAGAATTTTAACACTCACCTCCCACTGTCCCCAGAGGGAAGGGTAAAGGACTGGACATCGTTTAGTTACTAGGAAAATATTGATTAAACCCCTACTGTATGCCAGAAATGGGACTCCGTTCTAGAGACACAAGAGGGGGAACTTGCAGAGCAGAAAGAGCAGATGCATGAACCAAAAATCCTCCCATAAATCCAACTCCCTGACAGGAACCCTGATGCCCTAGTGATTACCTGTTGGGCTGCTAACTGCAAAGTCAGCAGTTCGAAACTACCAGCCACTCCTCAGGAGAGAGAGGGGGTTTTCTACTACTGTTAAGAGTTACAGTCTTGGAAACCCACAGGGGACGTTCCACTGTCTGCTATGAGTTGGCATCGACCCGATGGCAGTGAGTTTCGAGTTTGAGAAGAGCTGAGTGCGGGAGCACAGAAAAGGAAGCTACAGTTGCAGTGGGAGCTGGGAAACCTCTTTGTAGGAGAGGATCTTTGAGTTGAGCCAAAACCCTCCACAAGAAACAGCCTCTTCCTTGGTCTTCTATTGGCAAACTAGTAATATTGACATTTTTGATAAAGGAGATTGAAAATCCAATCATGTTTTTCATGCTGAGTATTTCAAAATAATGATGGCTGGCATGTTTGCAAAATATGTATGAATTATTAGAACCATCAACCTACACAGCTTACATTTCACCACGAGGATATATTGTTGCTTTTAGCTGTCCTGGAGTTAGACCCTCCCACCCAGAGAGATCCAAAGCACATTAGAACACTGTTCTACGAAATCCTGACTTACCCTAGGATCAGTTGCAGATTGAATTCAAGTGATCCAGAGGGTTTTCCTTGACTGAGTTTTGGAAGTAAATTGTCTTTTTCTTAGTCCACTTGGATACAGAAGCTACAAAAACCCTTTTCCAGGACCGGGATTCAAGAGAACAGACTAGACAGAGAGACTATCCAGACAGACTATCTACAGCAAACATTAGAGAAGCAAATGAAGCAGCTAAGAATGTCAATCCTGGAACCCTGAGCATCAGAGAAATGCTCCAAAGCTCGTGCCCATTGAGTCAATACTGACTCAAAGTGACCCCCTGTGGGTTTTGGAGATTGCAACTGTGTACGGGAGTAGAAAGTCTCATCTCTCTTGCATGGAGCTGCTGGTGATTTCAAACTTCCAACCACGTGGATCGGAGCCCAGCATGTAACCACCTCCAGGGTTCTTTCAGAGGATGAAGTAGATGAAATACGAATGAGAAGAAGAGACTGGATGGAAACAATGAACAAAGAACAGTAAACTGCCAGCCAGCACAGTGCCAGCCTTTTTGTATTATTGCAAACAGTGTTCCACTCAGAGCAGGACCTGGGTAACTGGCTCCATTTGTCGAGGACAGCACAAACACCCACTATAATGGTCAGTGGCCAGAAGGTGAGACCTCCTCTCTTGTCCCATATAACTTCCTGGTCATTGGAAGTGTGCCTCTCCCTGGCTTTCGGCATGCTGCCAATAGTTGGTCAAAAGCCCACCCCACCTCCCCTTATTTTAAAAAAAATTGTTTCTTCCTCACCCACTCTCATTTGTAAATTGTGAGCAGGCTGAGGAGGTGTCTCAGTCGCCAACCCCAAGGGAAGTTCAGTATTGCCTGTCTTTGCCCCTCTACATTCAGCCATGCACACTCTTACAGAATACACAGTGTTCTTCCAGACACAGTGATATTTGGCAGCTCCTGCCAATACTGTTTGGAGAAGCCCTGGTGGTGTAGTGGTTATGTGTTGTGCTGTGGTCGGAATGGTTGACAGCCTGAAACCATCAGCACCTCCAGGGAGAAAGACATTTCTACTCCTATAAACAGTTACAGTCTCAAAAAACCACAGTAGGTCACAATGTGTCAGCAATGACTCCATGGCAGTGAGTTTTGTGTTCTTTTTTTTTTTCCCTTTTCTTCTTTTTCTCTTTTACTTTCTTCTTAGGTCTACCCTCTGAGTTTGTTTTTGTTTTTTTCCTTTTGCTTCCACTTCATACATATGAACCCTTCCCCCCCTATTTTTCCAAAGCATTCAGGAACCAGCAACACTACACAGCCAGACCCAAAATCTGTCATCTGGAATGAAACAAACACCAGCACCTGCTACTGCCCAACTGATCAAGCACAGATGGTAGCCAACACCCAGCCAGCCTGCTCTCAGCTGCTTTTCACAATCAGCAATCAGAAACTTGCTCCCAAATTTCCACCCACAACCAAATCTACTGAGAGAAAGGAAATGAGTGTCCCAGGGCTGCCAAATTAGTAGCCAGAGTAACACACCCAAAACATTGTCCAACAAATGGAAAAATCTGGATGAAGGAAGCCAACAATACAATAACACTACAATATCTCCAGGACAACAGACAACTTCAAATCACTCAAAATATATACCAAAAACAAAAGCATCACAAAATGGCTCACATGACCAAAACACAGGGCCATAAAATTTTCTTAAGGAAAATATGCTATTGGAACTAAATGAAATGGTGTCCAAATTGAGGTATCGTCAGTTGACTGAAAGTTCAAAGAAAGAACAAATAAAGGAAAACACAGACAAAACTCTAGAGGAGTCTCTTTTAATACAAGAATAAATAAAGTAAATAAATGAGAAAATCAAAACTATAAAAAAAAACAAAAATAAAACTCACATACTAAAATTTCAGAGCTATATAATGCATAGACAAAACAGAGATGTTTAGGACAAATTTCTCTATGCTAACCCCTGTAGTAGGCACTCAGATGCTAACTACAAGGTGAGAATTCAAACCCATCGGACACTTTGTGGGAGAAAACTGAAGTCGTCTGCTACCCTGCTTACTCGTTCTCAGAAACCCTATCCAGGGTCACTGAGTCAGAATGGACTGGATAGCAGTTGTTTTGGTTCTTGTTTGTTTGGGAATCTGTTATAGGAATAGTTGGGGGGAGGGGAGCTTAAAAAGAAAAGAAGGTATTCCTTCAAGAGGAATAACTTACATGTGATCAGAATTCCAAAACATAAAGAAACAAAAAAAGGCACAGAGAAAGTGTCACAGATTAGTTAAAAGAAACGTCCCTAATGTCATGAGAGATAGCCAACAAAGCTCAAAAAAACTTAAATAAGATTGATTCATAAAACAAAATCACCAAGACAACTCAAAATTCCTAAAACCAAACAAAAATAAAGAATTCTGGAATAAACTGGAGAAATGAACATCTGCTTGCAGAAGAGAACCGATAAGACTAAACTCTGACTTCTCAGCAGAAACCAAGGAGGCAAGTAGGCAATGGGATGACATAGATAGATATCAAACCCTAAAAGGAAAAACAAGCTGCTAACCAAAACTTGTATATCCAGGAATATTGTACCTTGAATAGAATAGTGGAATTAGAATATTCTCAGATAAACAGAAATTAGTAAAATTCATAAAACTATACTAATCTTACAAGATATCAACATTGTTAGACAACTGAAGTATCAAATGATAACATCACCAGAAAATCAACCCAGTTAGAGAAGAAAGGAAATAAAATAAACCTGAAAATAGGGAACTGATTATGAATTTGTAAACAACCATAAACAAAACCAAAAACCATAAACAATCAAGGGAGTATAAATTATTTGTTACAGAACTTCCAAATGAAGTGGAAGTCAAGTTGATATCAAGATAGAACAACTATTTTAAACTTGAGGGAAAAAATAATGAATTGCAGAATAACCTCAAAGAAAATTAACAAACCTCAACTAAAAGAAAAAGAATCATAATGTCTCAGAAAATACCAAAACAATACTGAAAAACAAAACGAAGTAGAAGGCCTCTCACACCCTGATTTCAAAACACAGTCACGTAATCAAAACAGATTGATATTGGTATGATAGATATGTAGACCAATGACATCCTGGGCCACCAAGCCCTGAAGATGATATTCCTGCTTAGAGCAGACAACACACAGAGAGGACCATAGGGCCAGCCCCACCACAAGCAAGGACATCTCTGACTAATCCATAGCGCTGTGGGGGACAGTATTGGAGACACAGTGCAGGAATTGTGTACAATCTGACCCCATCATGCTGGGGTGAAACACTAAAGGCATGCAACAGAGCAGCAAAGGGAGCAAAGTGATGAAATCCCCAGGGAATACAAAAGTAGACTTTGGAGACAGAATGTGGCACCCCATCAGACTCAACTGGAAAACACTCGTAAAGACCAACAAACAGACTTTGAGCTATTTATAGGCTTTTCCATTTTTGTCAGTGGCTTTCTTTTTGTTGCTGTTGTGTTGTTGTTCTTGACTTCCTTTGTTGTTTTATTTGGCTTTGCTGGGTTTTTGCGCTTATGTTAGTCTGGGCAAACTAGGGAAACAAATCAGCAGAAACTAATATATGTATAAGAGAGTTTTATATAAAGGGTAAGTGTACATTAAGAAAGCATCCCAACCCTGTGCTGTCCATGCCCATAAGTCCAACATTAGCCCATATGTCTGACACCAATCTACAAAGTCCACCTCAATCTCACAAAACACACACAATGATGCTGACTGCAGGAGGAAAGCTGAATCAGTGAGTGTGTAAACATCTTAGTGCTGGCAGGGTTATCCACACGGCTGTCCAGCACCCAGGGCTGCATCAGGGTAGGTCCATGTGGCTTCTTCTCAGGGAAGTCTTGCAGGAAGTAAGCCTTGCAAGCTGAAACAGGGAACAGGCTAAGGCAGCTGCACCCTGGTCCGACCATCAGAAAGCAAGAGACCCCAGAACTAGAAAGACGAGGCTCATGGAGCCATTTATCTCTCCGCCCTTCAATTAATAACACATTTGTTTATCGACCAGGTTGGCACAATAAACCTCAACTATCTCAGTGCTTATTAATGTATTAATGTGTCTGCATGTCTATCTTGATAAGATAGGCCGGATAAATAATTCGGAGATGAAAAGAATGTGACCAATGGTTCGGGGGAGGAGGCGGGGGTTACAGGAGAAGGGAAGGTGGGAGAAAGGAAGTTGGTGGGGGAGACCAACCTAGGAACAAGGGAACAACAAGTGAACTAAAATCAATGGAGAGAAGGGTGTAGGATGCCTAGTGGGGCTTAATCAAGGGCAATGTAGCAGAGAGGAATTACTAAACCCAAATGAAGGCAAAACATAATGTGGGACAAGAGGAAAGTAAAAGGAAATAGAGGAAAGAACCAGGAGGCAAAGGACATTTATAGAGGTCTAAATACAGGCATGTACATATGTAAATATATATAAAAAGAAGGGAATAGAACTATGTACTCATATCTATATGTTAAGAATTAAGGTTGCAGATGAACATTGGGCCTCAACTCAGGTACTCCCTCAAGACAAGGACACTTTGTTCTAACAATCCGACATTCTGTGATGCTCACCTACCCGACATGATTGCTGAAGACAAAATGGGTGCATAAGTAAATGTAGTGAAGAAAGGTAATGGTGCCCAGCTATCAAAAGATATAGCATCTGTGGTCTTAAAGGCTTGAAGATAAACAAGTGGTTATCTACCTGAGCCCACATGGAAGAAGCACACCAGCCTGTGAGATCATGAGGTGTCAATGGGATCAGGTACCAGGCACCTAAGACCCAGAACAAAATCATACCCAAGGTAAATGGGGTAGGGGCCGGGGCATAGAGTGGAGACCCAAAGCCCATCTGTTGACAATTGGACATCCCCTTACAGAGGGATCACAGGAAAGAAATGAGCCAGTCAGGGTACAGTATAGAACCGATAAAACATACAACTTTCCTCTAGCTCTTTGGTGCTTCCTTTTCCCCCACTATCATGACCTCAATTCTACCTTACAAATCAGATTAGACCAGAGCATGCGCACTGCTCCAGACAAGAGCCTGCAACACAGGGAATCCAGGATAGGTAACCCCGCAGGGCCAACAATGAGAGTAGAGATACCAGCAGGATTAGGGAAGGGTAGAAGGATAAAGAGGGAATGGATCACAAGGATCAACCTATAACCCCCTTTCAGGGGGATGAACAACAGAAAAGTGGATGAGCAGTAATGGAGGACAGTGTAAGATATGAAAAGAATAATCTATAACTTATCAAGGGTTCGTGAGGGAGGGTGGGTGGGGGAGGGAGGGGGAAGAGATGGGGAGCTGATATCAGGGACTCAATTGGGAAGAGAATGCTTTGAAAATGATGATGGCAGCAAATGTGCTTGACACACTGGATGAATGTATGGATCAGGATAAGAAATGTAAGAGCCCCAATAAAAGTATTTAATTAAAAAAATGATATGTAGACCAATGAATCAGAACAGAGAACTAGGAATAAAAGCAAGAGCATACAGATACCATAATAAAGAGGGAAAATATAGTCTTTTAAAAACTGGTGTTGGAAAAATATCTCCACCTGCAAAAGAATGAAATAAGACCCATACCTCACACCATATGCAAAAGCAAAATCAAACAGATTAAATATAAACCCTAGGACTCTTAAAATCATCAATAAAAAAAGAGAGAAGTTTAAGAGGTATATACACACTACCCAAGCATAATAAAAAACATCCACACTATAGAAGACAAAATAAAGGATTGAGACCTCCTAAAATATTATATTCATGCACATCAAAAGACTTCTTCAAAAGTGTAAAAAGAGAGCCCATAGACTGGGTTGGGGGGCAGTAAAGTTTGGCCATTATGTATTGGATAAAAGGCTAATCTCAAAACTCTATAGAAAAATACAACACCTCCATAAGAAAAATACAAACAATCCAATTAAAAATGAGCAAAAGACACGAATAGCTGCCAAAGAGGATGTCCAGCCAGTAAACATATGAAGAAACTCTCACAATCACCAGCTATGAAAGAAGTGCAAATTAGAACAATGTGGAGATATTTCACACTATTACTGAGAGCAAAGTTTATTGAATCATTTTATTAGGGGCTCATACAACTCTTATCACAATCCATACATACATCAATTGTGTAAAGCACATTTGTACATTCATTGCC
>NW_022103900.1:50951869-50987915 GCF_000313985.2 Echinops telfairi
CTTTGGGTCTCCACTCCACACTGTCCGTTATTCACAATGATATGATTTTTTGTTCTGATGATGCCTGATACCTGATCCTTTCAACACCTCGTGATCATGCAGGCTGGTATGCTTCTTCCATGTGGGCTTTGTTGCTTCTGAGCTAGATGGCCGCTTGTTCACCTTCAAGCCTTTAAAACCCCAAATGCTATATCTTTTGATAGCCGGGCACCATCACCTTTCTTCACCACATTTGCTTATGTACCGATTTGTCTTCAGCGATCATATCATGGAGGTGAGCACACAATGATATAAATTTTTGGTTTTGATGCCTCATAACTGATCCCTTCGGCACCTCGTGATCACGCAGGCTAGTGTGCTTCTTCCATGTGGGCTTTGTTGGTTCTGAGCTAGATGGCCACTTGTTTACCTTCAAGCCTTTAAGACCCCAGATGCTATACCTTTTGATAGCCGGAGAGCAAAGTTTTGTTAATGAGAGAGAACAACAGATGTTAGAGAGGGTGTGCAGAGATTGGAACACTCATAGACTGCTGGTGGGACTGCAGAATCATACAGCCACAATGGAAACCAATATGAAGCTTCCTTAAACAAATGTGAATAGAAACGCTCTGTGACCCAACAATCTCTCTACTCAGTATATACTCCAAAAATATAGAGAACAGAACATGAACAGATAGCCACACCCATGTTTATCGCAGTGTTAGCCACAAGAGCAAAAAGATAGAAACAACCAAAATGCCTGTCTGCTGAGGAGAGAATAAAGAAAATCTGGTACTATTAAGTATCTCTAAACACAGCATGATGTGGATGAACTTGGAGACATGAATGAACTTGGAAAACATTATTCTCAGTGAAATTAGCCAGTCTCATCCAGACAAATACTGCATGAGACCTCTATCATATAAGGAAATAACAAGAAAAATACAGTGCACACCAAAAAAGCAGTCTTTCGAGGCCTGGGAGAAGGTGGAAGGGGAGGAAGGGAGAGAGTGGGGAGGAAAACAGAAAGAGGAGGTTGACAAGCAGGGGGCGTTTCTGGGATATTGTCAGTGTTCTATGTCTTAACTTGGGTGGTGGTGACCTGGATATTTAGTCTCTAAAAATGAATGTAGCTATACTATTGTGTTTTACGTATGTTTCCCTATGTATGTTCTATTTCACGCTAAAAATACCCCCCCAAAAGAATAAAAATCAACAACTTAACCCAACATCTCCAAAAATAATAATTTTTAAAGCCTGTAATCACCAGAAGAAAGAAAATAATACGGTTCAAGCAAAAATAAATGAAAGAGAACAGAAAAATCAACAAGACTAGAAGTTGATTCTTTGAAAGGATTCATAAAATGATCAAAACACTGGAAAATTTAACAAAGAAAAAAGAAGAAATGCAAATAACATAAATAAAAAATTAAGTATGCAATATCACAACAGAACTTCCTGATAGGGAAAGGATAATAACAAAATAATATGGATCTATCCTCCTAAAAGTAATTCCATCATCTAAGGCATAAACTCCCAAACTGATTTTGTAAACCACCCCTTTTTCAGAAAAAAAAATTAATATATATTAGTTTAAATATATTGTTTTAATAAATTCATAGTTATGCAGTATATAAATTATATTTATAACTCAGCACCCTCCTGTAATGAAAACATTTGTACTGTATACTGTAGCCCATAATCCAGGATAAAACATAGGCTTCCAGGACCCCCATCAGATGGTATCTTCCCCTTTGGGAAACACAATAGTCTTTGCTGTTGTTGTCATTAGGTGCCATCCAGTCTTTTCTGGTTAATAGAGACTCTATGTACAACAGACCTGTGCCATCCTCACAATTTTTATGTTTGAAACTGTTATTGTAGCCACCGTGTCACTCAGCCTTGTCAAGAGCTTTACTCTTTCTTTCTGCCTCTACCAAGTAGGATGTCCTTCTCCAGAGACGGGGTCTCCTGACAACACGGACAACGTACAGGAGACAAAGTCTCGCCATCCTTGCCACTAAGGAGCATTCTGGTTGTACTTCTTCCAAGACAAGTGTGTTGTTCTTTCGGTATCTCATGGGACTTTAAATATTCTTCACCAGCACCTCAGTTCTTCACTCTTCCTTATGCAATGTCCAGCTTTCACATGCATGAGGTCATTGAAAATACCATGGCTTGAGTTAAGCACATCTTAGTCCTCAACGTAACTTCCTTGCTATTCAACACTGAAAAGAGGTCGTGCATGGCACATTTAACATGCATAGCTGTAGACACCATAAAATCCTGGAACGGAACTCACCCCCATGGTTCAGCTTTCAGCCACATGATAGATAGGTCTAGAAGATGAACAACAACACCGGAAAACTGGAAAACTCGCTCCTTAGAACAGTAAACCACATGAGATCAAAAGGGCAGCATTTGCCCAGGCCTAAAGTTCAGACATCAGGAAGGGATAGGGAGAAAACAGGAAGCAGGGAAGTAGTAAGCATAAGGAGGGGTGGGGAGAGTGCTATTACATTGTGGATACTGCGATGAATGTCACACACACACACACACACACACACAGTGTATGAATTGCTGAATGAAGAACCAATTTTCTCTAAATGACAACCACAAAATAAAACTAAGTGGGAAAACAAACAAATGAAGACATCATGCTAAACATGATAACAAAATTACCCAGCATTGGGAGTTCTGCCCACCAGGATGCCCTGACTGGCCCACGAACTCCTCTTGCTGAATCCTGAACCCTTGTTCTCCATGGTCTCTAGTGGCCCCTGTGAATAGATGCCCACATGGAACCCCCAAATCACTGAGTCCCCCACAGAGCACCAAATGAGCTCATGACCAGACCAGGACAACTGATTCCACTCCATTCAGGTGCCCTTTGAGGTGACCCAAAGGCCTAGCCTATTGTCCAAAGGCTGAAATGTTGATCTTAGGAGACACAGAATGCACCGATTGCCCAATCGCTCCCCTGTCTTTGAATGTCTAGTTGGTCTATCTACTGGCATCTTCTCAGTCTTGTAACCTCTTAGAATCTAGGAGGTTCTCACTGTCTCAAGAATGCCCACTTTTAGACCTTTGAGGAGTATACACTGGAAAGGGAGTATGACCAGAGTGGGAAGAGCAAAGGGTTAGAGTCACAAATGTAGCCAAGTCTATATTTAGAAAATGGGTGGAGAAGCACTCGCTGGAGAAAATGGGAAGGAAGGGAAGCCAAATGCTGAGCAGTCACAAAAGTCAAGGGAAGGGAATTATTCAACTGTGAAATAGTAGGGTCATAGTGCTGCAAAGACGAGGCAGAGGAAAGAGGAGGCAGGACGGATATGGAGAAGGACGACTGGTGGTTGAAACACAGAAGCTCAGAGCACAGGTATAAGAAGCTGGGGAGAGGCTTTCTGACAGCCCCAGGAAGTCACATGACTGGTAGCTTTTCCCTTAACTACACAAGGAAAGGAGCCCGTGGGGGAGTGGGAGGGGCATTGTTCATGGTCCAGGAGAGAAGGAGGGTCTTCGAGAAAATCACCACCTACAAGGGAGTGAGGTTGGAACCAGGAAGAAAGCTATTCTTGGTGAGGAAAGGGTTCCCTAGCCTTTGATTTTGAAGCAAAGGTTTTCCTGCTGGATGTAAAGGAGGAGATTCGTGGAGCCAAGAGCCACCAACGAGTCAGTTGGTGCAACAGATGGGGACGACCAGCCGTGGCAGCGTTCCTTCGTTATTCATTTGCCAGCATTTTCTGGCCAGTGCTGAGTGCCAGGCGCCTGGGAAACTGAGCCAAGAGTCTTTCCCATCATAAACTTGGAGTCCAAGGGAACCAGCAAGCTACCAGCCATTCACAGAGCCAGCAGAACCCAGCTGGGAGAAGGCAGTCACCATGGGAGCTGCAGGAGGACTACCCAACCAACTGTCAACAGCCAAAAGGGGCTTCCTTAGGGAGACAGCATCTCAGCCAAGATTTTAAAAGGAAGAGAAGAGTTAAACAGGCAAAAGAATAATCTAGAAAACTTCCCAGGGTCCAAGTGGAGTCTGGCACACTTAGGAACTAACGATGCTCAGTTTGAATGAGGGTCAATAGCAAAGCTAAGAGAGATGGAAGATGGTGGCCAGACCATGAGATATTTGACATCTGAGTTAAGGATTCTTGAGTCTGCCTGAAGTTCTTCCCAGTCTTTGGAATCTAGAGACTGATCTAAAAGAGAAGGTCTGTCTCTGCCTCCTGATTCTTAGGACAAAGAAGGAAGAAAGAATCAGGAGATACTGGAACATTCTGAGCAGAAGGGCAGCTCAGGAGCACTATGCCTCCAGGCCTCCTCTAAAGAGCAAAGCCATAAAAAAAACCAGTGTTTGTTGTGTTTCAGGGCTGTTCTGTTCCTTTGCCCAAACTCCTCTACCTTAAATGCCACTTTTGTGTATTCTTTCTCAGCTCAAAACTCTGCCTCTTCCACCAAAGTTGAGCTTCCTTGCTGGGTTTCAAAGCCATCCAATAGCCAACTTCACCATTTTTTCTCCCAGTTTTCCCTAATACAGGCCCTCCCCATGCAGCTTCTCCAACATCCACACGTTTATTCAGTGTACTTAGTAGGTGGTTGAGTTAGTTAGTTTATTGTGCCAACCTGGCTGATAAGCACAAGTGAGGTTAATTGAAGGGCAGAGGGATAAATGGTTTGGTGAGCCTCGCCTTCCTAGTCTTCGGGTCTCTTGTTTTGAGATGGTCAGACCAGGGTGCAGCTGCCTTAGCCAGTTCCCTGCTTTAGCTGGCAAAGCTCACTTCCTGCAAGACTTCCCTGAGGAAAAGCCACATGGACCTACCGTGCTGCAGCCCTGGGTGCTGGAGCAGCCGTGTGGAGACTCCTGCCAGCACTGAAATGCTTACACATTCACTGACTCGGCTTTCCTCCTGCAGTCGGCATCATTGTGTCTGTTTTGTGAGATGGAGGACTTTGTGGATTGGTGTTGGACATATGGGTTAATGATGGACTTGTGGGCTTGGGCAGCACTGGGTAGGGATATTTTCTTGATGTGAACTTAACCTTTATGTAAAACTCTGTCTTATACATGCGTTTCTGTGGATTTGTTTCTCTAAAGTTCCCAGACTAACACAGTGGTGTAGTGGTTACACATTGGACTGCCAACCGTAAGGCCAGCGGTTGGAAATCACCAGCCACTTAGAGGAATATAGACAGGGCTTTCTACTCCCACAAAGAGGTACAGTTTCAGAAACTCACAGGGAAGAGTCTTACCCTGTCCTAGGATCACTATGATTTGGCATCAACTCAAAGGCAGTGGGGTTTTTGGTTTCATATGTTTGATAGATGCCAAACCCTGCTAATCCAAACACATAAACAATAAAATAAAAATAAGACAAAGACCCCACATTGTTAGAGTTTTTTAGTCTAGAAGAATAAAACTTCCTAAGTGTAAGATAAGTATGACCATCTCAATGGTCCTCTTCCCCTAGGGACTGACACAGGAAGTGATAGCAAAGGCATAAAGCAGAAAAATGACCATGGAGAGTCGGTGCTGCTTAATAGGAAAGAGCCAGGCCTATGAAGCCATGCATACTAGCCAAGTGATCTTGGGCAATGTATTAATTCACCTTTCCTGAGCCTCATTGTAACATATCTAATGATCATAGTAATGGTGTATTGGTTTCATGGGGAGTGAATTAAATGAGATGCTATATACCAAGAACTCCAAGTAGTCAGCATAATGGGTGGTAAGCAGTAAGTTGTTGCTAGGTGCCCTGAGGTGGTTCCGACTCATAGCAACCCCATGTACAGTAGAAGGAAGTACTGCCCATCCTGAGCCATCCTCACCATTATTTTGTTGGAGCCCATTGTAGCAGCCACAGTGCCACTCCATCACATTGAGGGGCTTCCTCTCTTTTGCTAACTCACTACTTCATGTCCATCGCTGGAGGCTGGTTTCTCCTGATAAATATGTCCAAATGATGTGAGCTGAAGTCTAGCCAGCCTTGCTTCTTTCTGGCCAATATCCACTTGACATCAGCAATGGCAGTCCTCATTCCAGGGCCTCTTGTGAATCTGGCTTGAATTGGGGCCATTTCCCTGATGAGGTGCTGCTGCACCTCTTTTTAAATGATCTTCAGCAAAACTTCAGTTGCTAGTGATATTAATGATATCGCTCAGCAATCTCCACATCCTGTTGAACAAACTGTCTTTGGAATAGATATCACTAATGGTTTCTTTCTGTCAGTGGTTCATGTAACTGTCTTGGAAATTTCTTGACCTAGATGATTGAAGCACTTCCAGCAGCGCATCCCTTTATGCGCTGTGATTAGGATCCCATTGCGATCCCATGTTACTTTGAGGAGCAAAGGGTGCCTAACCCCAGCCATGGTATTTTCAATCACCTCATATGCATGTGAACGTTGGCCATTGAATAAAGAAGGCTAAAGAAGAATGGATGCGTTTGAATGACAGTGCTGGCAAAGACTATTGAAAGTGCCATGGAAGGCCAAAAGAACAAACAGATCTGTCTTGTGCAGTCAGAGTGCTCCTTAGAGGCAAGGAGGGTAAGACTCCGTCTCACATATTTTGGACATGTTGTCAGGAGAGACCAGTCCTTGTAGAAGGACATCATGCTTGGTAGAGGAGAGAAGCAGCGTAAAAGCGGAAGGTCCTCAGAAAGAGGTAGTGACACAGTGGCTGGAACTATGGGCTCACACATAGGAACAATTGTGGAGCTGGTGCAGGACTGGGCAGTGCTTTGCGCTGTGGTACACAGGGTAGCTATAAGTTGGAATTGACTCGATGGAACCATAATAACAACAACAACAACAACAATAACAATGTATAACCATTGTCATTAATGTCAATCAGAATAATACAACTATGTCCTGGGGACAAAAATTATAGCACTGTTGTTCAAATATCTGTCTCAGGATTTGTACTGCCCAAATGTATAGCCTCTTGCTCCTCCACCCTACCAATTATGTGGCCTTGAACTTTGGGACTTCATGTCCTGCACAGTCACCTATGGAGTCCGTACTGTCATCCTCCTGGCATAGGAGGGTTTACTTACATCTTTCCGAAGGTGAATAATTGCTGCTTGCTTTCTGTTCTCGGTGATTTGGCACGTCAATAAGCAGACGGCTAAACAGAACAAAAAGTTCAGAAATAGATCCAAATGCAGATGAGAAAACTTTCTTTGCGGTGAAAAAGGGACAGCTCAATAATGAAGCCGAAGCCACTAAGTGGCCGTCTGGCACAGCTGCCTCTCCCGGCTCCATCCTCTCAGAAGGGGGGCCAGGCAAGCTGGGTAGAGGGGGAACAGAGCTGGGTCAGGGTCTTTTACTCTGAATGTTGTTGCAATGTGTGAGACGGAACCTATTTAAAAGTGTACCCTACTGAAAGTGTGATTACAAGTGTGGGGTCCTGATGAAGCACAGTCACTATGTGTGCCTGTGGTGTCTCTTCCTACCCCATCTCCTCCCGTCACGATGTTCAGAACATCTCTGCAGCAGACACCTGGGGGTGGGGGGGGAGAGGGTTTGGTTCATTCAGAGCAAAGTCAAGCACTCTCCAGGAAGGCTATGTGAGTAAGTGGCCATTTCCCAGGAGCGCCCTTAAGTGTGCAGATTGCAGAGAGCAGAGGTGCTGGGCTGTGGGACACTGGACTTGTGGTTCTGACGGGACGTAGTAGACCGTCAGTGGCAGAAGTCAGGCATGGGAGAACAGAGCTGGAGAGATCCTGAGCTTCCTGACGGGAGGGGGGAAGAAAGGAGGAGACACCACCCTCTTGCTAGAATTGGTTTCTGAGGAGTCTGACTTGCCCAGGAGCCTAGAGGCCGCACATAATGGCCTCGGGAAAATCGTTCAGTTCTGGTCAGAGTGGTGGGGGTATTTGGAAACAGATAAGGTTGAAAAACATAAACCCCACTCGATCGAGCTGATTGTAACTCATAGCAACCCTAGGTAGGGTTTCTGAGACCCTTTACAAGAGCTGCCAGCCTCATCTTTCTCCCATGGAAAGGCTGGTGGGTTTGAACCACAAACGGTGCAGTTAGCAACCCAATACCTAACCCACAGCACCACCAGGCCAGCTTGGAATAATATGTGATCCCTCACTCACTGCCATCCAGTCAAAGCTGACTCAGGACAGGGTAGCAATGCTCCCGGGAATTCCCAAGACTGCAACTTTTAATGGAAGTACAGAGCCCTGTCTTTTCCCCAGGAGCAGCTGGTGGTTTTGAACTGCTGGCCTTGCAGATGGCGGCCCAGCACATCACCACGACATCACGCCCCCAGGGCTCCTTCAAATAATGACAGACATAATTAATGTCTCCAAGCTGTCCATGTGAAGGAGGCTGAAGTGACAACTATTTTTGTTATATATATTTACCACAATGGGGGTGGGGGGTTGGGGGGAGAAAGGAAATCTATCAGGCTGTATTGATTGTCCTCAGCAATTATGTAAGTTGCCCAACTAGTGAGATTTTATCTTCCCCAGGTTTGATAGACAAATTTGGCCCTACAGCTCCGTGGAGAGATTCCCGGATCCTATGTAACACCCCTTCCTTTCCCCCATGTCCCCACCCACTAGGCAGGTAGGCATTGTCCCAGCCTTTGACTGGAACCTCTACAGATACATTCTGAAAGGATTCACCCTGGCGTGGCTAAAGGTTCCCAGATGGATTACCAGTTACAGATGGGCTGGAAAGGAAAGAAGTGCAAGATCAATGCAACCCATAAACTCATCTCCCGCCCCAGCCCGCAGCTGTAAGCAGGAGAGTCTAATTCAATTGCTGGTGACGACACTGCTGAGAAGGATTTTTATTAACTTCTTTCCTGATCATCAAACGATAACCCTGGGCCCTGCCTTTCTGGATCTTCCTCTGGAGACTGGTCACAGCCACAGCATCATCATAGAAGAAACTTTAAAGCACACAATTAAAATACAAGAGAACCGAATTTAAACACCGCTAACTCACTGCCCAGAGACCTGGGTGGTTCAGTGGGAGAATTCCCCCGGCCCTGAGGGAGGTATGTTCCCATTGCCAACCAGGACACCTCACAAATAGCAACCACCCAATGTCATTGGAGGCTTGTGTGGTGCTGAACAAGTTTGAGTGGAATGGCTGTAGTAAGACAGAGTAGGGAGAAAGACCTGGCGATCGATTTCCCAAAACCTGCCAATGAAAACTCTAAGGAGCTCAGCATTTCCAGGCGTGCTCAGTCGTGGGCTCAGGGCAGGACAGGCAGCTGATGGTTCCATTGTGCCTGGGGCAGCCGTGAGTGGGGACCAACTGGACCTCAGCTAACAGCCACTGGAGTGGTGGAAGGAAGGGGAATTGGTGTGAGTGGAGAAAGGGTTTCTTTGTGGGGAATAAAATATACTATATTTTGGCTACTGGAAGCCCCAGTAGCACTGCTGGGCAAGCACTGCATTATTAACCTCGAGGTAAGCTGTTCAAACCCATCAGCCCCCACCACTGGAGAACAATGAAGCTGCCTACACCTGCAAAGATGTAGGGTCTCCGAAACCCTGTACAGGGTCTTTATGAATCAGAAGCGACTTGATGGCAGTGGGTTGGGTTGGGTTTGGGAAATGTTGATTATGGTGATGGTAAATAAAGCAAAACAATTTGATTAGATGCTTTAAAGGGGTGAATTGTCTGGTATGCAATTTTGTTTCAACAAAGCCATTTTTTCAAATGTTCTAGGCCTTTTGAAAGAGATCCTGACACTTGACTCATTTCGCCCACCCAAGGGCATCCTCAGAAAGATGGTAATGGCCATTTCAGCTTGAACTATACAAAGGACAAGCCTAGTCTGAGACACCACCCCACCCCATCCCTACACCCTGTCCCCACACACACACTTTTCCTTCTTGCTGCTCCATTTTCCCCTTGATGCAGTCCCATGCCTCAGACACTTTCTCAGGCTTACAGAAGTTGAAAAAATAAAATGTGCATGGATCTTTCAAAAGGCACTGTTGGAACGGACCCTCGGTTCTGAGCTTGGTGACAGAGATGCAGCATGGACTCTGGGCTGCACATACCTGGACTGCCAAGGGGAGGTAGGAGATGGAAAGCCAGCCAATAGCAGAAGGTCTGCCATTGGAGGGATAAACTTGAGGGAGCCTCGGATTAGCTGAGAGCCCTTCCGTGTTCCACACTAGCACACCTCTTCACTTAACTCTCTCATTTCACTCAGACTTAGAAAGGAAAAGCCTCTGTCAACTTCAAAGACTACGCATGGAAACCTTGGTGTGGGCTTTGGCTCCTGGAATGTAGGTTTCTGGAAGGCCTGTTCGCTGTCCCAGGCAAGTCCCATTGTGCGGCTTTGCCCTCAGATTCAAAATCGATAGGAGACACCATTCAGCCCCTGCCATTTTAAAGCCACGATTCCCTAGTTTTACGGTGGCAAAATACACATGGGGTGAAGTTGGTCACTTATGCCAGCCTTAAGTGACGATTCAGTGGCATTATAATCACAGCGTTGTAAAAGTGTCACCACTATCCATTTTCAAAAATGTTTTCATTGTGCCAAACAGAAGCCATACACCCATTAAGGAATTGCTTTTATTTTAAGTAACATTACGTTTTGGTGGGGAGGGGGTACACCTATCAGTCATTTTGGTAACCATTAATTTTCACCACCTTAAGTCTTTATTGAGTGCTCCTATATCAGGTCATTAAGGGAACCCTGGTGGTGTAGTGGTGACACATCAGGCTGCGACCCACATGGCTGGCAGTTTGAAACCCTCAGCAGCCTGTCGGGAGACAGTTCCGGTCTGAGAAGCCCACAGGGGCTCGCTGTGGGTCGGCATTGACTGGAGGGCTGGAGTTGGAATTTATTTCTGGTCCCTTCCTGGGCGGCACAATGTTTCAGCTGTGGGCCAGGTTTGAGTGAAAAGCCACAGCTATGAACCCTCTCTGGGGCCAAGCTCTACTCTGCACACGGGGGGGATCAATTTGATGGAAACTGGTTTGGTTCTGTTTAGTTGTGGGGTCTTTATTGACAGAAGGACATAGGCTGGAGATGGCCCACCCAGTCTACAACCCCGCTTCCTGAACTGGATGCCATTGTAAAGCGTGAGCAAAAGTGGACTGTGAAATTGGGGTCTGTTTCTGCTAAGCACTCCCTAATTAGAGAAGGGCTGGTTTGGTTTGGTGTGGGGCCGGGCCAGTGGGAGAGTTGCACCAGAGGAAAGACTTGTTAACTGAGACAAGGTCAGGCATACATAAGAGGGGAGGGGGTGGAACTTTCTTAATGAAAAAAAGAAAGAAAATTGCTTGAATAAGTATAAATATTGATTAGACTCTCTACAAGTGCCTAGAAATAAAATGATTTTCTAAAATTCCCAGGATGCATTATTGATGGTTCATGTCACGGAGGTAGGGCAACAGCATAATAGGAAAACCGGAGGGGTGCACGGTTTTGAACAGGCGACCCAGTGAGATCCCCAGGCAGCTCAGCTGCAGTGTCGCAGAACAGAGGCGCTGGGCTGCCTTCCCCAGGCTCCTCCAGGCTACCCCTGGGTCTGGGCAGGGGTGTCGCCCAGTCACGTCCAGAGAACCTGGAGGTCACGCACAGCTCCTCAGAAACTCTGCTCCCGGTCTCAACAGCAAGCATCATGGTAACCGTGGCAACAGCAGCAACTGTTTTATTAACTTCTGTTGCCATATTTTCCTATCCATTTTGAGCTTTAAGAACTTTGTACATTCCTCATGAGTTCCGCACACAGCAAATTCATAAGGCAGGTGATTTGCTAGTTGTATTTACTTATCAAACACCTTGGCCCGTCAAGATTGATAGTCTCAGAGACCCAAAAGGGCAGCTATACTCCGTGCTCTAGGGTCGCTGTGAGTGGGAATCGAGACCATGTGGCACAGTGGTTGTGCCCTAGGCTGCTAACGGCAAGGCCAGCGTTCGAAAGCACTGGCAAGAGAGCTGTGAGGGACGGATGGCTTCAGCAGAAAGGACACACTGGAGTTGAATGTGCAAATACAAATAGGGTTTATTTCTGCTCGTCAGAGAAAAGGAGCCTGGGGCCTGGAAGGAAGAGAGTGGGCTGCGTTTCAGTGTGAGAGGTTTGGAGCTGGGCTCCGCTGAGGACAAGAGTAGCCCACGTCTGAACCAGGCCATGTCGCCAGGAACCAACTGGTGCAGCACTTAGAATTCCTGGTCTACAGAATTTGAACTCCATCCCCTGGGAACGAGGGGATTTTTAAGACTCTTTGCAAAGCATTAAGATAATTAGTCTTCTGGTTTAGAAACAGGGGATTCTATTTCCATAGTAGAGTATGAATTTGTGGGGAAGGAAGCAGAGGGGTAGTCTGAGAGGTGGCACAATCTACAACAGCAACGACCTGGAGGCAAGTCCAACTCATAGCAAAAGTGCGCCGCACAGGAAAACTGGCCCCTTGGCTTCCCAAGGCTGTCGTGCTTCATGGAAACAGATTGCCACAACGGCCTCTCAGGGACTGGTTGGTGGGTTCAAACTGCCAGCCTCGCCCCTCTCCTATAAGCTCTTTAAGTCCCACATCACTGAGGCTCTTTCTCTCAACACCCTGAGCAGAAAACCGTAGTTGTCCCTTTGTACAAATTAGAAAACTGAGGCACAGAACACTCAGTTTCTCCAAGGTTCCATGTGTAGTAAGAAGCTGGAGTGTGGGCTCAAAGCCACCGCTGGTCACCATACCCTGCGCAAGGCAGACACCATAAAGTTCGTCCCACTTAAGTGGACCGTCCATGAACACAGTGAGTGTCCCAGGGGTGCAGAAGATGAGAGCCGTCGGTGGGACCCTCTGAGGGTGTCAGGGGGCATCCTTCCGCCTTCTGGTGGAGAAATGAGCGCCAGGCAGATCCACCCAAACCTCACTAAGCACACCAAACCAAACTCCCTGCCAGCGGGGTCGGTGCCGACTCACGGCAACCCAACAGGACAGGACAGAAGTGCCCCCCTGGGTTTCCCAGACCAGAGCTGTTTACCCAGTGGAGTGGAGAGCCCCGCCTCCCTCCCATTACTAAACAAAGGGTGCGGAGAATGGCCACAAACCGAGTGAGGGGAAAGAGACTGTGGGTTTGGGCTGCAGCTTCTCTTTTCACCCCCTTTGCCTGCTCAGCAGGCCCATACAGTACCTTCCTCGCAGACTGTTAATTAGAAAGATGCCCGCCCCACCCCCACCCCGGACACAACGCGTTAATTATGAAAACCGAGCGAGGTGCGCAGCACAACATGGAAATGAAGTGACAAGCATCCAATTAATTAAACTCACATAGCTCCAATCAGTTTTAATTAAAAAAGTGATCCCTTTTCACTATCCTCTGGATCAATCAATGAGCTTTGCAATACACACCTATTTTTTTCCATCACTTAGAAATGGGGGTGGGGGTGGGGGGGTAGTCTCTTGCTGAGAGCTTGCCTTGCCTGTTGTTCTTATAAGGGCCACGCCTACCTGCTTGCAATGCCCATTCCCTGCTAGGCTCAGTTTACAAGCAATGCTGGGTGGGATCCCAGTCAAATGGCTTCCAGGTTGAACCAAGAGAGCTGAGAAATGGCAGCCCCCACAATTCCGTTCAACGTCTGGCCGCTCTTGCTGATAGGCATGAACCTGAGCAAGCTCAAAGCGTCAGTTTGACCCCAAGGCATGTGGCTGCATGTAGGACAGAGGAGGACTGTGCTCCACAGGGTTTTTTTTCAGTGGGTGATTTTTTTTTTTAAGTAGATCACCAGGGCTTTCTGTGGCTGCATGTAGGACAGAGGACTGTGCTCCACAGGGTTTTCAATGGGTGATTCTTTTTTTAAGTAGATCACCAGGACTTTCTTCAGAGGTGCCTCTGGATGGGCTCAACTTGCCTTCCTTTCAGTTAACAACTGTGTATTTACCCTTTTGTACCAAGACTCCAGAAAATGCATTAGGATTCCAGGAATCAGAAGACTCATAGTGTTTCCCTAAGTCTGCAGACACTTGACCAATGGACAGCCCTTCCCTCTCTACAAGGGTATGTTGAAACTTTGCAAATCGGTGAGGGCCAGACCGAGGGGACAACCACTTGGCCCCTTGCATCAGCCACTGTAGCTCTAGTTACTGGAGTCTAGTAGATGAGGGGTCCGAGCCAGAGCCAAGAGCCAGATCACCCTCCGATCTGATACTGTCAGCACCGCCCATCTGGTCCTTGAAATATTTCCGTTTGCTGGTGTTACAGTTTCCCAGGTCCTCTCCTGTTTCCCAGTGGACTTTTAAATCTCTACACTGGGCTACAAAGAAATCAGTAGTCAAGGCAGGCAGCAGAATCCTAACAAGGAGAGAGGTGTAGCCAGAGGCATAACTAAGTATGGTCACTATGACATCTGTCCTGGATGCCCTTGGCTGGGGGGTGGGGGGGATGAGGGCAGGGTCCTGTTCACCATGGTAGTTTCTATTTCCAGCTATAAGAGTTCACTACTCAGCAATTTAAGAACAATTGCCATCAGCACTCTTTTCTGTAAATACACCTCTGTCTAGGACAAGAGATAGAAGCAGGGGGATACATTTTATGCAACAAGCATGGTGTGCACCTGCAAAGAACCATTTCTGGTACGGAAGAAAGCAGATCAAGCACAAAAGAGAGCCCCTGTACAAACTGTGAGGAGGGAGCTATGGGCACAGCTGGCAAACATCCACTGTCCCACAGCTGATACAGCCAGTGAGTCACAGCATCCTTTCCCGCCGTTCCCAGAACCTGCTTCTGAAACTGCGGTCAGGGTAACTGCAACTGCAAGTAACAGAAGCTTTGACACAAGCTGACTCAAAATCACATGGGATGTGTGGCTCTCAGAAAGGATGTCCAGAGCATCCCCTTACAGAAGGGTCACAGGAAAAGGCAAGCCAGCCAGGGTGCAGTGTAGCACTAATGAAACGTACAACTTTCCTCTAGTCCTTTAATGCTTCCCCTACCCCACTATCATGACCCCAGTTCTGCCTTACAAATCAGCTAGACCAGAACATGTAGACTGGTACAAATAAGAGCTAAAAACACAGGGAATCCAGGACAGATAAACCCCTCAGGGTTGATATTGAGAGTGGCAATACCAGGAAGGTAAGAGGAAGGTGGGGGGAGAAAGGGGGAACCAATCACAACGATTGACATATAACCCCCTCCCAGGGGGACAGACAACAGAAAAGTGGGTGAAGGGAGACAGCATTCGGTATAAGACATGAAAAAAATAATAAACTATAAATTATCAAGGATTCGTGAGGGTGAGGGAAGGGGGAAATGACCTGACACCAAGGGCTCAAGTAGAAAAAAAAATGTTTTGGAAATGATGATGGTAACATATGTACAAAGGTGCTTGACACAGTGGATGTAGGTAAGGATTGTAATAAAAGCTATAACAGCCCCCAATAAACTGATTTTTTAAAAGAAGAAAGGAAAAGATGTCCAGAGGGCTAAAAGGCAAGTGGCTCCGTCCGGGTTGAGTGGTCAGTGGCCCAGTGGAGTCATTTCAGGGACCTGGTTGCTCTCCATCCAGCTCTGCCAGCCTCAAAGGTGGCTTCATGTTTGCATTGATTGCAAGAGGCTGCAGCCATTTCAGGTGCCAAAGCCAAACTGACACGATTCAGGACAAAATGAGCAATTACTTTCTCTATTCTTGGGTGAAAGGTCACCTTTCCCAGAAACCCCAGCAGGCTTCTGAAGATCTATGGTTGTGATCAGTCACTGGTGTGATCCTGGCTCCCTTAGACACCTCCATCTTGGCTGGATTGGATCCTGAGGCATCATCAAGCTCCCACTAGAGACCAAAGCTCTTGATTATCTCTGGACTGGAAGAACAGATAGCACTTAGGTCACGAGAGAGCATGGCCTAGTCAAGACGAGGGGGGTGAAAGGAGCAGGGGAGACCATTGTAATCTGAGATGGGTTTTTAGAGATGCAGTTCTTGGACCAAAGGGAAACCCTTACTTCCTGCCCTGAAAGACAGCATCAACATAACTGAATGGACACTGAGGAAGAAAAGGTTTTCAGTGTGTGGATATATGCCAGGGGGAGCTGTTGGTCCATATCAACAGGGAAGAAATGATGTCCATGTGAGCTCATCTTCCAGCAAGGACTCTAACTCAGTCATCAGCTAAGGCCAGAAAGGTGAAGCCAGCAGCTATGAGTCTAGAGTCCAGGCTCTGAGAAAGCCATGCTCTCAAAAAAAGGAGATGGGAAGAAATTTGATTTCCAATGAAGAAAACATGATCAGTTCCCTTTCCTAGCATAACACCCAATCTCTTTGAATGGTTCCCTTAAAGACTCCCCTCCCTGGGTTTGAGATAGGAAGGGACCACCCTGCCAACCCCCACTCCCACAGAGAGCCTTCCTCTTCCATCTCTCCCACCACTCTGCCTCTCTCTCCTGGAGGTGAAGATAGGATTCATTCAAAAGAATGTTCTTTTATCAGGTCCTGTACATAGATAAAAGACCCTGATATTAGGCAGGGCTCTGTAGAGAAGCGAAATCAGTGATACACACACACATACACACACACACACACACACATTCAAAGAGAGAGACGTGTATACCAAGGCAATGGCTCACATGGTTGTAGGAGCAGGCAGGGGTCAGATGTTCAGCTGGAGGCTTCTCTTGACTTGCCTAGCTTCAGGGGCACTGGAACCCAACATCAGCAGGAACATCACAGCCTCATGGCAGCCTTCAGAGGCATGTGGATCCAAGACCAGCAGATCAGGCTTGGGACTGGAGAGATGACAATACATACCCACCGTCAGCAGGTCAGATGGCCCCCAGGGTCAGCAGACAATATGGTAAGCCTTTGACTCAAGTTCAAAGAACTAGAGGTCAATGAGTCAGATACTGGGTCCAGACCCAGGGTGGGGCACATTTTTCCACAGTGCCCATTGATACAGGAAGCAGTCCACACATTTGCAGACACTTCCTTTCAATTGCATCAGGATTACGATCTGGGTAAAGGGGTTGTACTCCACCCTAAATCTCCTTACCTGCTTGACACCTGATAAGAGATCTGATCATGGAGTTATTATATTAGAGCGCATCAAGGAGGATGACTAGGCCTCAACTGCCAAGCCACTGAGAACCCTTGCCCAGCCAAGGTGACACAAAACCCAACAATCACAACCCCAGCGGCACAGTAGCATGGGCCTCAGTTCAAACCCACCAGCCACTGCTTGGGAGAAAGATGAGGCTGTCTGCTCACATTAAAATTTACAGTTTTATAAACTCAAGAGTTATTCTACTCTAATCTGTAGGATTGTTTTACATGGGACCCAACTTGAGGGCAGTGGACTTACTTTGGTTGTGATACACAGCTAGGAGTCCCCTGGCTGTTCATACATTCAACTGCCAAGTCAGTTAGCAATCGTGAATTGGAACCCACTAAGTGGTGCCTTAGAAGAAAAGTCTGAGGAGGGGTGGGGGAGCGCCCTGCTCAGGGGACCCAGAGAAGGAAGCTCATGGCTGTCTGTAAAGAGGACCTGGGGTGGGATCCACACCCTTGTGAGAGGGCAATTACGTTTGGCCTCTATGCTTTGTCTTCCATCAACTGGACGCTGAGGAGCTCACGGGGTGAAAAAGAAGGTGTGCCAACCCCAGCCACCAACCCCGGCTGCGCTCCACCGGTGCGCGTCATTCCAAACGTCTGCGGCGAGGCCAGCAGGTCCGCCCTGCGGTCTGCGGAGCACTGAGTGCCCTGAACCCCGCCTTCTGACCCGACTCCCAAGCCCGCTTCGCCACACCCAGTGATCAGGCAACAGGGACTGCAGAGACCCCCCAAGGGTGGGGGAGCCCGGACTGGTGGCGGCCACTTGTCCAACTGATCAAAGCGATGGCGGGCCCAGCAGCATCTTCACGCTCACCTGTACGCTTGCTCCATGGTCATTGCCACTGTGTGTGCTGAGTGCCTTCCAACATAGAGATCTCAACTTCCAGGTCTCCGTCAGGCAGCAGTGTGGTAACCTACCCATTGGCCCTAGCCATCCACTACTTTTTAGAAGTAGATCCATGGGCCTTTCTTCCTACTCTTAGGAAGTTCCACGGAAAGCTCTCCAACATGAGTGATCCTGCTGATATTTTCAACGCTGGCGCCCACGTTTCCAGCATCATCACAATATGCAAGCAGCCGCAGAATGACAGACAGACAGGTGGGTGGTGACCAGTCGGCGTTTGGCAAAAGCAAATAAGACCCGGGCAACAGTGGGTGCTGTAGTGAATTTGGGACCTCCCTCCGTTTTTCCTGCAGCTGAGGCAGCAGGCAGCACAGCGGGATGGAGATATAGATCTCGGGCCCCTTGTCACAGAGGAACGCATGCCACCAGGTGTGCTGTGACATCTGTGTTGACCAGTAGCACGGGCGTTGGTCTCCATGAGAGGATGAAGTGGCAGCCGTGCCACTTCCATCTGAACTTGATAGTGACACACAGAGGAAGCCTCATACAGGTTGGGGCTTGGCTGCTGCTTCCTCAGCAGATGAACAAGGATTCTGCTTCAAAGAAAGAGCCCCGCCCCCCAGCCCCCCCCCCCCCCCCCCCCCCCCCCCAACACCGTGCTGGATCGTGTCCGCTGGGTGGAGGAAAGCATCAGGAAGGTAAGGTGCGGTGTGTAAGGCGGGACCTCTGGCTTCGGTCTATCAGCCCTTTGCCACAGGGATTGACAACAGGGCTATGTCTGCACCATTTTCACTCCAGGGACGAGCCATCTATGAGACGTCAGAGTACGACCCTGTCTTATTACCACACAGCCCTGCATGAAGAGCCTCAGGACATTTTCTCCAGTCTGGGCCACTGAAAACCGTGTTTGAAGAAGAGTCCAGAGCTTCCTGGTGGGTCACATTGGCCACGAGCTGCAGTGGGTCTGCCTCACCACCAGAGGGCGAGCTGTGGTCACTTTTCCCTCTTCCTCTCAGTAGGAGGGTGGAAGGCTGGCCCTCTGGAGCTGGGACAGAACTCAAAGCGTCAAATGAATACCAACTGGTTTATTTTTATGATGTCAGACTTTACCATACATAATTACTTTGCTTTGGATAATGTTCTTTGACCCAAACCATTGTGGATCCACACAGGACTCAATCTTTGAACACTGGGTTTTCATAACAACAGCTGCTCATGTTTGCAAACTATTTATTTCGAACCCACATGGTATTCAAATCACCGTGGTTGCCGGATTCAGGGACAAAGAGAGGGAAGTCCCCAGGCCTCTAGTCAGAGCTATGGGATTCCCTTTCCAAAGGCCCCATCACCATCTCCCCCAGTTTGTGTAGTGTATGCATCACCCCGTTTGCGTAGTGTACGTTTCATACAAAATCCTTGGTTTTTCATCACTTGTTCACTGCATGAACTCATTGGAAGGGAGTCCTGGTGGCATAATGGTTGTGGATTGGGCTACTAGCCACAAAATCAGTTCGAAACCACCAGTTGCTCTTTGGGAGAAAGACAAGCTCTTCTTCTACTCCCGTAAAGAGTCACAGTGTTGGAAACCCACAGGGACAGTTCCACCTTGTCCTACAGGGTCACCAGGAGTCGGAACTGACTGGATAGCAGCAAGTTTGGTTTGGGGTGGTTAACTCATTGAGATCTGTTTTTATAGTAACTTTTATTTTAATTTAAATCGTTATATTGAGGGCTCGTGCAACTCTTATCACGATGTGTCAAGCACATTTGTGCATGTGTTGACCTCATCATTCTCAAAGCAGTTGCTGTCATTGGAATCTTATAAGGCAAAACTGGGGTAAATGGAATCCCAAGAGCAGTGAGTTTGGGTGTTGGGTTGGTTGGTTTCTTGGTAAATTGCTCCAAGGCAAAACATTTTTTAAATGGCAATCTGTTCCCAAAAGATTCCTGCCTAGAAAGCCCACCCCGTGGGGCAGTTCTACCATGTCCCTCGGGCTGCAGTAAGTCAAAAACAACTCGGCAGCACCTGACATTAACCCATTTACAGCGGGGGAGGCCTGGGAAGCCCATCTCTCCCAGCTCCCTACTGTTCATTGTCATTTCCTCCCATATTAAACCCCACTTCTGCTGCTTATCTTTTCACTCCTGAACCCCTCGTCTGAATCAGGCTTTTCCGTCCTGTAATCGTGTAGGTATTTTCACATGCGTTTTCCAATGCTTCACGTGCACGCGAAAGTTGGACAAGGGGCTGGGAAGACCGAAGGAGAATGGACGCATTTGAATGGTGGTGCTGAGAAGAGCATTCTAAGTGCCGCGGACTGCTAAAAGGACAGGCCCATCTTGGAAGAAGTAAGGCCAGAGTGCTCCTTAGAGGCAACGATGGCGAGACTTCGTCTTACACATTGGACATGTCAGGAGAGACCAATCCCGGAGAAGGATATCTTGCTTGGTGAAGTAGAGGGGCAGCGAAAAAAGAGGAAGACCCTCAATGAGATGGAGCGACACCGTGGCAGCAGCCATGGGCTCAGGCACAGGAACCCCTGTGAGGATGGCGCAGCACCGGCGGTGTTTCCTTCTGTTGGGCACAGGGTCTTCAAGGATGGGGCCGACACTCTTCTAGGGCGCCATCTGCAGCCCATCCTAGGAATGACGCAGCCTTCTGTCTGCGTGGGCTGCAAATGGGAGAGGGAGTCAGACTGGACGGCACTAACAGTAACGACCATCTCCTAATATTCCGAACTGTAATTCCCAGCAAACGTCTTACTTAAATATACATGGCAACTCTTGTCTGCTGTCTTTTGTCCCCTACGCAGTCTTTGCGAGCCAGTTGTGTTCTGTTCCCAGTGGGGTGCCAGCAGCTAACCTGTTTCAGTGGAAGTTCATTCAGTAAATCAGTGCAGGAGAACTGGTGACTTGGGAGGTGGGGTCCGTGCCATGCCAGGGCTGTCTTCCAGGGCCCAGGTGCAGTGGGCCAGTCAACGGAAGTCAAGTGCAGCCCTGAGTGGCAGGCCAAAGGGAGCCCGGGCTGAGAATCAGGACCTGAACCGGCAGGAGTCACAGTCGGTGAGGATGCCCTATTTCGGTTTGAGAAAGGCAACCACAGAGTTTCATCAGCCAGCTTGGCCTTTGGTCTGCAAACCACATCCCCTCCCCGTTTCCTTCAAAAAGAAAGACCAGCTTCTTTCCAAGCGACCTTCCCCTGGGGGGAGCAGGGAGTGCGCCAGGCCCCTCCTTGCTCCCCCCCTCCCACCTCTGTCTCATTCTCCCAATGAAAGGCTCTGTCTCCACACATCCCACCGATGCTATGGCTACTTCTGCTTTTAAGGGCTGAGTCAGCCGAGGCTCAGGCAGTGGGTGAGCTCTGCGAGGTCGCACAGGTGAGCGCCCAGAGGAGGGACTTGCTCACCTGAGCCTTTATTGTCCTACCTGCTGACAGTTCGGTGCTTCCCATAAGCCAGGCCCTTCTGTGATCCCCGCTAACCACACAGCAGCTCCGAGGAGCTTCGTGCCCGAGCGCCCAGTGCAGGAGGCACGATGGCTTACACGGCGGCCTTGTGGTCCGGGGCCGTCCAGTTGGCTCTGACTCAGAGTGATCACATGTACGACACCACGAAACACCGCCGGCCCTGCGCCGGCCTCGCACCGGTTCTTATATTGGAGTCCACGGTTGTGGCCACTGCCCATGCATTTCGTCTAGGACCGCCCGTCCGCTTTCCGGAGCATGATGCCCTGCTCCCGGGCCGCTCTCTCCTGACAACAAGCCCGCCATTCTGGCCTCTAAGGAACAGTCTTGCTGCACTTCTTCCACGACGGATTTGTTGGTTTTGTTGGCAGTTCGTGGACTTTCAATATTCCTCACCAGCCCTACAATCCAAACACATGGATTCTTCTTCCTTATTCAACGCCCAACGTTCACATGCAGTGGGGGCAACTGAGAACCCTGGGGCATGGGTCAGACGGCTGACGTAAGCAGCTGGAATTCACCAACCCAGACTCTAGCTTGAGATCAAGTCTGTCCTCCTCAGCCTCAACTCTGTCACCACCGACTCATCATGCGGCCCCTGGGGCATGGCCGCCCTCACCCTGACTCTCGCTCACTCAGTTACGGACTCCAGAAGCGGGGAAGCCCCCCGAAGAAGTCTGGCCCGGTGCTCCACAGGAGACCCATCTTCAAGAAAAGGCAAAGTCCACCTCCAGTGCCCCTCACCCAGTAAGCACCCCCTTCCTGTCCTCCCGCCCACAAGAGTGTCTGGACCCTCCAGACCCCACAGCGCCCCCACCTGGCCTTGTGTCCCCATGTCCTTGCTCTCTCGCTCTCTCTCTCAGTCCTCCCTCCACAGACTTGAAGGCACCAGTGGCTCAGAGGGAACGCATCGCAAAGCCTGGCACAAGGTCCACCACACAGACCGGACACCCCTTAGGAACCCAAGCATTTGACGGGACTTCAAAAAAGTCATAGAAAGATGGCATTAAAAGATAAGGGAACTTCCCTGCAACCTTTTTAAAGTCCCCTCATCTGCAAAGGCCAGGTGTGGTGTGGCTGTCACAGAGCCCCCAAGAGTGGGTGACTTGAAAGAACAGAAAGTCATTTCTCACAGGTCAGGGGGGCTCGGAGTTCAAGTCCAGAGCACTGATACCAGGGAGCTACCTCCTCCCTAGACTCGGAAGGAGGAAGCTACATGGCCTGGCGTCAGGTCTACCAGATGGCAGCGAACAGTGACCACCGACGCTCATGGAAGCAGCCGTCAAGAGACCAAAGGTCACAGGGACATCTGCTGCACAAGATGTTGTTAGGGTATTGACAAGTTGGGAGGTCACTTTGAGGACCAAGGTGCACCTGACCCAAGCCTTGGTATTTTCAGTCACCTCGTATGTAAGTATAAGTTGCACATTGAATAAGGAAGCCTGGAGAAGAGTCGATGCATTGGAATTGTGGTGCTGGTGAACAATATTGAAAGTACCACGGACTGCCAAGAGAACCAACAAATCTGTCTTGGAAGAAGTAAAACCAGAATGCTCCTTAGAGGCAAGGCTAGCAAGACTCCGTGTTACGCCAGGAGAGCCTAGGACATCATACTGGCTCAAGTGGATTGGCAGCGAAAAACAGGAAGACACGGAGGCTACAACCGCGGGCTCGGGCACAGGAGCCATCATGAGGGCGGCACAGGACGGGGCAGTGTTTCATGCTGTTGTAGACACGGTCACCATGAGTCGACACGGACTCAAGGACCCCGAACAACACAAGCAACAACACTGGCAAAGGCTGCCTCATCTACTCATTGCAGGCTCCCGCCCTGAGAGTTCTTAAGTGTATGTTGTGCCACAAACCCGGTTTGCTTTGCTGCTCTGCGCCTTCCTCCCGTGCATTGACGTCATTGGGTCTGGCCGAGCCCAGCAAGCCTGCAGATGGCAACTTTAACAAGAGGTGGCCGTGCCGGCGTGAAAGCAGCAGGGATCAGTGGAGGCCACGATGAGAGCGAGGTGGAGCCTGTTAACACGTGGCCAACAAGTCCAAGGCTACCCTGCTCTCTGAAACCTTTTCATAACTGCCCACCTGCGTTAGCCTTTTGAACTGCCTACCCTTTGGGTGGTAGACTCGCAGCATGTTATTTAATCTCTTTATAATGGACTTGGGTTCCATCCCAGTAAGTAAGCATGCCTCTCGAGAAGCCGGCGTAAGTGGCAGGTAGGTTTGAGACACCAGTCTCATAACTGGATCCCCCAAACCCTGAACTGGCCTCTCCACAGGAGCCCTGGTCCTGTAGTGGTTACTCATTGGGCTGCGCTCCACATGGTCAGGAGTTTGAAACTCCTCAGGAGAAAGCAATGCTGGGCTTTCTATTCAAACCCACAGGAGGGTTCCAGGAGTCTGTGCTAACTCGATGGCCACGGGTTTGGTCTGCTTTGCACTCACCAAACAGAAGCCACGTGGGCTTCCTAGCTCTGACATCAAATTAAAAACTACTTGCCATGGACTGGATTCAAATTTGAGTCACCGGTCACCCTTCTAGTTTCCCCAGCCACAAGGTGGCAGCACTGGGCCATCATTTGCGTGAGCTGTCGGCCTGGACCTTCAGACTAACCAGAACCTGACAAACACGTCAACATGTCACAGAGCCCCTGCGCAGTGTGTACTGCTAACTGCTAACTGTCTGAATTGCTAGCCACAAGTTTGGAGGTTCAAGACCATCTATAAACAAGCTAGACAAAAGTCCTGGTGATCTGCTTCTAAAAGGTTAAAAGGGGGAAAAGAAATGTCTTTACACCACTGAAAAGCCTGCAGTGAGCAGTTCTACGTTGACACGCACGCACAGTTACCAGGAGTCAGAACTGACTCAGCTACAATACACCCACATGCATTCAACAAACCCAAACGAGGCGATGGCTTTTCCTCCCAGGAAACCTGGCATTGAAGAAATTCTCCATCCAGCAAAAGACAGACTCTGGAAGCATGACCCCCCTGCAGGGTTGCAGGCATTGCATTCCGTCGTCGCTCCAGACAGTCATAATTTCCCACACTCGCATTAGGACACGTGGGAGCAGAGGGTTAGATATGCAGGCCCTGGGCAACATCTGGGAAATGTGTTCACGGAGGCCGCATATGTTACTTCAAGGCATAAGAATAAATATAAATCTTAATAGGCAATCATGTTTTCTTTCTTTTTTAATCATTTTATTGGGGGCTCGTTCAACTTTTATCACAATCCATCCATCCATCCATCGTGTCAAACACATTTATACATATGTTGCCATCATCATTCTCAAAACATTTGCTTTCTACTTGAGTCCTTGGTATCAGCTCCTCATTTTCTCACCCTTCCTCCCTCCCTCATGAACCCTTGATAATTCATAAATTATTTTTCATGTTTTACACTGACCAATGTCTCCCTTCACCCACTTTTCTGTTGTCCATCCCCCTAGGAAGGGGTTATATGTAGATGCTTGTGTTCGGTTCCCTCTTTCTCCCCCACCCCCTGCCTCTTACCCTCATAGTATCGCTAGCTACTCTCAATACTGGTCCTCAGGGGTTTATCTGTCCTGGATTCCCTGTGTTTCCAGCTCTTATCTGTACCCATGTACATGCTCTGATCTAGGCAGATTTGTAAGGTAGAATTGGGGTCATGATAGTGGGGGAGAGGAAACCTTAAAAACTAAAGGAAAGTTGTATGTTTCAACGGTGCTATACTGTGCCCTGACTGGCTCGTCTCTTTCTTGTGACCATTCTTTTTTTGTTGTTTTATTAAAAGATCACTTTATTGGGGGGCTCTTACAGCTCTTATAGTAGTCCATACATCAATTGTATCAAGCATAGTTGTACATATGCTGCCATCATTATTTTCTAAACATTTACATTCTTTTTTATTTATTTAATTTAGTTTTTAAATCATTTTATCGGGGGCTCGTACAACTCCCTTGTGACCCCCTTCTGTAAGGAGATGGCCATTTGTCTAGAGATGGGCTTTGGGTTTCCACTCTGCACTTCCCCTCATTCCCAATTATGTGATTTTTTGTTCTGGGTCTTTGATGCCTGAAACCTGATCCTATCGACACCTCATGATCACACCGGCTGGTTGCTTCTCAGATAGATGGCTGCTTGTTTATCTTCAAGCCTTTTGAAGACCCCTGACACTCTATCTTCTGAATGCTAAGCACAACGACTTGAACCCTGGTGGCTGCTGGTTATGCATTGGCCTGCTAACTGCAAGGTCAGCAATTCAAATCCACCCATCACCTCTCAGGAAAAAGAGGAGCTGTCCCACAAGGAGTTACAGTCTCAGGATCCCACGGGGTCACTGTGAGTTAGAATTGACTCGATGGCACTGAGTTTGGTTTTGGATAAGCACAATGAAGGAGTCCCTGGGTGGTCTAAACACTTGGTTTCCTTGGCTGCCAACTGAAAAATTAAAGGCTTATGTTGGCCCAGAGACACCGGGAAGGAAGTCTGATGATCTGCTTCCTAAGGCTCTGCCGAGCAAAACCCCGTAGGGGACAATTCTACGCTGACAGTCCGAATGGTCTCCCTGTCAACTGTTTACGGCGAAATGAAAGATGTCCCAGAACCTATTCTAAGCTGCTTCACCAGAACACAGGGTACTGTGTGGTAAACGAGGCTTCTTCCCGTGTCAAAGTGGGCATTCGTGGAGCAGCTGGTGGTCTCAAACTGGCGACCTTGAAGACCGTAGCTCATCAAGTAACCCACTATGCCACTCTGCCACCTCCTAGTAGTTAGCATTATAAATTCCAGGAGAGCTGTCTCGGGTTTCCAGCAGCGGCTTTTCCAACTTCCTGTGAGTGTTCTCTTCAGATTGTTTCCCATTTTGAGACGACATTTAGATTGCACATGCCTCAAATCTTGGTAGGAGAAATGCAGTCAATAAAAGCTAAAAAAATTAAAAGAGAGGGAGGGAGGATTTGAACCAACAAACGTGTGGTTAAGCAGGCCAATGCTTCCTCAACAGCCCAGCCAGGGCTCCTTGAAGACCCTCCCAGCACACCCACAGGGAGTCTCTGGAAACGCAGTGCCTCCACCTCCAGGCACTCCTGATACCAAGGTGCCTTCTGGGCTGGAATGATCTGGATAATAGCTTCAACCTTGCAGGGCCATGCAGGAAGGGCATGTGGTCATCACTGGATCGGTCATTTCCAAATCTGACTCAGCCTCAGAAACACTGAACCACTCACTGCCCTCGAGTTGAAGCGGCTCATTGTGACCCTGTAGTGTGGGGTAGAACTGCCCCTTTGGGTTTCTGTCTGAAGCGGCATAGAAAACACCACAGCTGGAAGTTTCGAACTGCTGACCTTGAGGTTAGCAGCCCAACACATAACCACTAAGCCACACGCGATCCTCTCAGAATCAGCAGGGGGAGTTTTATTTTGTTTTCTTCTTTAAAATATCGCTATGCATGCCCCACTCCAGTCTGTCCGGGTGGGACAGGGGCGCTCACACTTGTTCAGCATGGGAGCTACTTATAAAATGATCAACTCAAAATGAACTACCAACTACAAAAATGAAAAACGTATCTTTATTAATTATTTATTTATTTATTACATGTATTCATAAATGCATTGAGAATTCTTTATATGTACAATGTATGTTTATATACCTTGCATAACTGCTTGAGTCCATATTGCACAACACAACACAACACGATTAACTAGGCACATTTTTTGTCATGACCTGAGTTTACGCTGATGACTTGCACCGAGTGGAATGAGCCAGGGCTGCATGGTCTGGACAGTAGCTGCTGACAGCCAGCCTCAAGCGCACTTCCAAATGAGCATCAGTCGTGGTGGAACAGTACTTGGACTTAATGATCTTTATGTGGGGAAAGGCTGACTCACATAAATAAGTAGAGCCGAATAATGCAGTCAAGGAGGTAGCACATTTTCTCATGTTTGGGTGCTTTCGCTCTGTGAGTAAGTTCCAGAACTGTTCATGCGCGCTGGACTTCAGCTGAATATCGGCTTGTTAGTGTCAAAATCTCCCATTCCGTGTGAAAGTAATGCATTTTTGTCTTCTTACTTGGCCTAGCTCCCCCACTCATTTTGATACCCTTTCTTACATTTAAGAGAAAAAAAAACAAGTTCTAAAGTTGGCGGTAACTTAGCTTGTCAGTTTTGCTGCACTTAGCACAGTTGTTTGCACATGCATTTGACACCCAGGATTGCATCTGATTGTCTGCGCTGTATATCAATTAAGTGACAGGACTGATGATAGGCTTATGTCTATTATGCCATGCGATCGACCTACATTTGCCATTGACTAGTAGATCACGGTTGACATATTGAGCACCCCTGGGACAGGCAATCCGGTAAGTTATTTTGCTTTCTCATCTATCGGGGTGTCTGCCCTGGTGGCATAATGAGTTAAGCATTGCGCTGCGCACCAAAGGCCAGCAGTTCGAAACCACCAGTGGTTCCATGGGAGAAAGACGGCCTTTCTACTCCCTGTGACAATTGCAGCCTTAGAAACTCACAGGGGGCAGGCCTCCCCAGCCCTCTCGGGCCTCCCTGAGCCGGCTCAACTCCATGACAGGAGGTTTCTGAGTTTTAAAGATTTCCATGTTTCATTTTGTTATTGTTGTTGGGTTGCTATTTTGTTTGTTTTTGTACGTTTTCCTTTATATAAAATCCAGGCTAGCTACATCGATAGAGACAGCAAGCACCTGGTTTAATAGCTCCTCGGTGCTATGGCTGGGGAAGTGGAGGAGGGGGCAGAAACGGGGAACTATTAACAATGAGCACAAGAAAGAAGAACATGTTTTCAAATGGTGATGATTGCACAACTCTTGTTAATACACTGAAACCATAGACTCGTATATGTGCACGCTACATCAATAAAACTTTTTAAAAACTGGTTTCAGCCTCAGAACCCGTGCAGCTCTCCCCTGTGCTGTCGGGTGGCCAGGCGTCAGGCGGGCCGTGAAGGCAGGGAGGCAGGGAGGCAGGGAGCGTCCTCAGCCAGGTGCCCAGGGGCACCGTGCTCAGTGCCCTGAGACTAACGCGGAGGTGGGCGCTAGGACACACCAGCGGCTTGGCGAGGGGAGACAGACGGCGTCCTTGGCACCCAGCAAGCTTCCCAGCGCTGGAAACTTCCTAAGGCAGTTCCACTCTGCCCTGTGGGGTCTCCATGCGCCAGAATTGACGCAACCTCAACGGGCTGGTTTTCTGGGTTACAAAAGAGTTCCAGCCACAAAGGAGCGAGCCCGGGCTCTGAGGGCCTCCTCTGGGAGGATTCAGACGGGGGACTCTCATGATCCGTCCACGGGTCATCCAGGGCCAGCCTGGGACTGTCCTCCTTTCCGTGAGCTTTCCAGCACACTGGCTGGCACTCAGACCTGTGTCTCCCTCCTAGACCCCAAGAAGCCACCGAGCTTCCCGCTGAACCACCCCGGCCTCGGCATGGCCCACGGGACAGTGAAATGTGCCCCTCTCACTCTGCTCCCCTGTCGCCTAGCTCCTCTGGGAGCCCCTAATCCACCCCAGAGCCTGGCAGAGCTGCACTGGGAGGAAATGGCAAACATGGGCGAGTGAGCAAAGGGGCAACTTGCTGAAAGTGTTTAAACGGAGGCTCCGAGGGCACCGGGGCTGTCTGAGCAGGGCCCGGCGCAGCGGGTGCAGACAGAGCGCCCCTGGCCCTGCCCGCGCCCACACATCTGTCCACACCCAGGGAAGTGAAGGGAGCTTTTGTTTCCATTCCCAGGGAGGAGGAGGCATTTGGCTGCGTGGGGCTGAGAAGAGAGGAGAATAGGAGGCTTGTGCAAGGCACCTCATTGCCAGCCAGCCCGCGGTGTGAGCATCTGATTAGAGCGTGGTCAGCCCGCGGACCAGGCTGCCCTCCTGAGTGCCCCTTAGAGAGTCCCTGCTGGCCAACGTGGCCGCTCCTGGCACCCGGAGCCCAGCTCGGGCTGGAGAGCTGCTTGAGGGTCGAGGCAGAGAAGCAGAAACACTGTGAAATGACCCAAAGTGAGGACGTTCTAGGGCTTCGACCTCCTGGACCAGTGACGGCACAGTCGCCCCTCGTGGCCAATAGCCGAAGGGTTGGTGGTCATGAGCCATCAAGAGGTGCCTCAAAAGAAAAGGCCGGAGACCTTTTGGCAAAGGATCCGAGTTGTTGCGAGCCCCAGGGAGCACAGTTGGACTCTGACCCACAGGGTGGCCCGGAGTCAGTCACTCAATCAATGGTCACTGGTTCTGTTATTTGAGGAGTGGTGTGGTTTTGTATCTTTGATGTTTGTTTGTTTGTTTTTTTCTTTTCAGACCAGTGATACCTTTAAGGTTCCTCTGGAAAAATGCGAAAACGATGAATGCCCAAAGATTCGTAGAGGAAACAGGCTAACTGATGATAAAGCCACAATTTAAAATTTCAATATACACAAGGAGAAATTGCAAACGGTTATGCACAGTATGCATTCAACATGACCCTCTCAAGACCACGAAACGATAGAACTATAATCTGAAACCTGAACTTTGAAAAAATAAGCCACCTGGGGCATACAGTAATTAAATCTCTAAGGGAAGAAAAGGAACCTTGCAGAAGTCTAACAGGCAGCCGCAGGACCTGATCTTCAGACATAACAGCCAGGCATCCATAACACTGCACACAGAATCAGAAAGCACACAGAATTCAGACCTACAGTCATAGCAACAAGAAACACACAGCTAATGCTGTAACCGTGCTCTTGGAACTAATGCAATAAAAATAGCAATCTATCACTAAAAAATGGTAACCCCCTAATTTCCCAAATGTTTGAAAATAATTTTTGCATCAAGCGAGAAACATTAATAAATACGGAAGAGTATTTTTCACCGAAAGACAATGAAGAGACAAAATTTGGGGAATCCAGTTTATGCTAAAGATCATCCAACAACAGTTGCTGCAGCAGTACACTGCCAGGTTTAATCAGAGAAGCAGCACTAGGGTGAGACCCTATAAAACAAGGCCTTTATTACGGGGGTTAGATCTTACATGGAGGTTTAGGCCACAGTCCAAAGAAGACGTGGAACAAGGAATATCATTGATGTCAGTTGGATCTTGGCTGAAAACAGAGAATACCATATATGTTTTATTGACTATGCAAAGGCATTTATTTGACTGTGTGGATCATAAAAAATGATGCACCCCTCTCCAGGGGGAAGAAAACATGGGGGAAGGGAGACAGCCATCAGTGTGAGATATGAAAATAATAACAATGCACAATCTATCAAGGGGTTGTGAGGGTGGGGGGAAAGAGGAGCTGATACCAAGGGCTCAATAGAAAGTAAATGTCCAGAAAAGAAGGAAGGCAACATGTGTACAAATTCACCTGATGCAAGTGATGTATGGATTGTGACAGGAGTTGTAAGAGTCCCCAATAAAATGATCGTTTAATTTTAAAATATAAATAAATAAAGTAAAACAAAACAAAACAAATTAAATCGGTATTAAAAAATGTTTAGCTATGAATAGCCTTTACAAGAATGGGAATTCCAAAACATTTCATATTCTCCAATGGAACTTTCCATGGCTCAAGGGGCAGTTGTGCAAACAAAGGAAGGGAATACTGCATGGATTAAATTCAGGAAAGGAGTGGGCCAGGGTTGCACTCTCTCACTATACTTATTCAATGCATATGCTGAATAAATCAGAGACATTGGACTCTATGAAAAGGAATGTGGCATCAGGACTGGAGGAAGGCTTATTAGCAACTTGCAATTAGCAGTAGACATCACCTTACTTGCTGAGAGTAGGATAGCGGTTCTCAACCTGTGGGTCGTGACCCGTTTGGGGGTCAAATGACCCTTTCACAGGGGTCACCCAAATCATAACAGTAGCAAAATGACAGTTATGAAGTAGCAGCAAAAATAATTTTATGGTTGGGGGGTCACCACAACATGAAGAACGGTATGAAAGGGCCATGGCATGAGGAAGGCTGAGAACCACTGGAGTAGGAGGACTTGAAGCAGTTGCTGATGAAAATCAAGGACTGTAACTTTCAGTATGGATCACAACTCAATGTAAGGAAGACCCAAATCCTCACAACTGGATCAAGAGGTAACATCATGATAAATGGGGGAAAGGTTGATATTGTCAAGGATTTTGTCTTGGTTGGTTCCACAATCAATGCTCATGGAAGCAGCTATCAAGAGATAAAAAGATCCATTGCATTGGGTAAATCTGCTGCTTAAGACCTCTTTAAAGTACTGAAAAGCAAGGATATTACTTTGAGGACTAAGGTGCACCTGTCCTAAGCCATGGTATTTTCATTTACCTCGTGTGCATGTGAAAGTTGGTCATTGAGTAAGGAAAACCAAAGAAGATTCAATATGTTTGAATTGTGGTGCTGGTGAAGAACACTGAAAGTATCACCAGCTGCCAAAAGACCAAGCAGATCTGTCTTAGAAGTACAGCCAGAATGCTCTTTAGAGGCAAGGATGGCAACAAGACACGGTGTCAGGAGAGACCAGTCCCTGGAGGACATCGTGCTTGGTAAAGAAGAGGCGCAGCGAAAAAGAGGAAAGCCCTCAAGGAGCTAGACTGACCCAGTGGCAGCACAATGGGCTCAAGCAAAGAGGTAACTGTGAGGACGGCAGAGTTCCAGGCAATACTTTGTTCTGTTGTGCATGAGTCTGAACTGACTAGATGTACCTAACAACAACATGATGTTTACTGGGTTACATATTCAGTTGCTAACTTCATGGTCATCAGTTCAAAACCACCAGCCACTCCTAGGGAGAAAGATGAGACTTTCTAGTCCCATAAAGATTCACAATCTCAGAAACCCACAGGGCAATTTTACCCTGTCCTATAGAGTCACGTTGAATGGAAATTGGCTTGATGGCAGTGAATGATGATATTTAAATGGGTTCTTTGGTAATCCACGTTGTTAATAAGCTTGGCCGCTAACTGGGCACCCAGAGAAGAATCACTGCATTTGAACTGTGATGCTGGTAAAGAATATTGGAGGTGCCACAGACTGCTGCCAGAAGGAACAAACCAGTCTGAAGGAGTCCAGCCAGCTGCTCCTCAGACGCAAGGATGGCAAGACTTTGTCTCATGTGCCTCAGACATGTTACCAGGAGAGACCGCTCCCTAGAGAAGGACATCATGGTTGGTAAAGCAGAGAGACAGCAGAAGAGAGGGAGACCCTCAGTGACACAGTGGCTGCAGCCATGGGCTCAACTACAAGACCCATTTGTAAGGAGAGCCGGGGAGGTTGGGGGGTTGGGACTTGGCAGTCTTGCGCAGTGCCATCCATCGGGCCACTATGAATCAGCACAGGCCTGCCGCCCCAACAACAGCACAACAAAGACACCTCGAAAGAAAAGCCTGGCAATCGACCTCTGAAAAATCACCCTTGAAGCAGTCTCACCCCAGCCCCCCAGAGGCTGCCAGGGGTCTGAATGCCCTACACCGAGTTGGGCTTTGGTTTCGATGAGAAAAGCAAGTTGGCACACACCACACACACATACCCACACACACAAAATACCCCTTCAACTGAGTCCATAGATGAGGTCTACCAGGCATGGAAGGAGCATTATTTTCCGTCTTGTTCAGATGGTTTCAGGACAGAAAAAGAGAAACTATTCCCTAATCCTGTGTGGCGAGCGTAACAGCTGGGTACCCCGACCACAGGAGAAAGCGCGGCAATGGAAACGACAGGAGAACTGCATCAGTCTTGACACGCTCTGATGAAAAGATCAGCAAAATAAAACGATGATGGCGATATATGTACAAATACACTTGATACAATTGATGTATGGAATGTTATAAGAGCTGTAAGAGCCCCCAATAAAATGATTATACATATATATTGATAATCACACAAAAATTTAGAAACACACAAAAGACAAAGGAAAAAATCTTGGCTACCAGTTTAATCCGAGGGCTTTCAGGAAGGTTTAATGTTAGAAAAGCTATTCTTGCAAACCACACAATAACAAATTACACTTTTAAAAGAAAACATATAATCAACTCAATCGAAACAAAAAGTGGAGCAGGCTTGTGCTAAAATTAAGTTCTATTCATAGGCATAATTCTTAGTAAGAAGAGAGGGATATTTTTTAAATCAGATAAAGAATATTTATTAAAACAAACAGCAAACTTTGCAATGTAGAAAACACAGGTATTTCCCCTTTAAATGAAGACAAATTGAGGGTGTTGACTATTATTACTTCTATAGAAACTCAGATTGTTAATGTTAGCCAGAGCAATAAGATAGGATAAAGAAAAATTTAAATATAAGAATTAGAAGACTCCCCTAACCCCCCTCAAAAAACACCCTACTTTCATTAATGACCCTCTAGGACAGAGTACAAATGCCATTTGGGGGTTCCCGAGACCAAATCTTTACAGTAAAAGATTGACAGCCCTCAGAGGGACTGGTGGGTTCCAACGGCTGATCTTGGTGTGCCCGACCGGCTCTCCTTCAGAATTAGAAATAAGAAAGAATCGTTTCTAGATGACACGTAAATCAATAAGAAAAGTTTTGCAAAAACTATAAAAATTAACGCCAGCACTCAATAACGAGATGGTTTGCATTGCGCAGTGTAGTTAAGCGCTGACACATGTGGAGAGACGTGCTTTCACCGTGTGTGAGGTGGATTTGGTGAAGCTTCACAGACCCAGCAGATGTGCTTGGCCGAGCACAGGGGCGCCAGGAGTCAGACCAGACTGTATGGAACCAAACAACAGCAATCGATCCAAAATAACAATAGTTTTAGCTAATATTCTCACTGTTTCATGGAATAGTTTGCCAAAACCATGTTCACAGAGAGTAAACAGAATCGAATTTCCCTAAACTAACCTAAAAATTCCTATCAATCCAATTGCAAGTGCCAACAGATTTTTGTTTGGAATCACAACATGCATAGGGAAGTGTGAAGGTCCAGGAACAACGGAGACCATGTTGATCAAATAAAGGAACCCCTCACCCTACTAAGTAATAGAAATTATGAGGCAGAAGGCTTGAAAAGACGCCCCCCCAAAAAAGGGGACATACAAATGGCCAAAAGCATTTGAAAAGAGGCTAAACATCAATCGCCATTAGAGAAATGAGAACCAAAAGATGCCATTTGACACCACTGTGGTTCTTGTTCGCTGCTTTCAATGACTCGTGGTGATCTCTTGTGCCACAGAAAGAAATGCTTTCCGGTCCTGCACCCTCTGCACAAGCAGCAAGCATGCCCAAGTCCAATGTTGTAGCTACAGTGCCAATCCATCTTACCAAGGGGCTCCAATTCTTTTACCTCTAACTCACCAAAACTCCTCTCAAAACTATTCCCTCCTGTTGATGTGTCCAAAGAAAGTCTTCGGACATTGTCCACCTGTAATGATATTTTTTCATCGGTTAGTTTTTTTTGAAGTTGAACCCCTGGTCTTTCTGCCTAGTCTGCTCAGACTGGACAAAACCAAACTCATTGCCATTGAGGCAATGTTGACTTATGGTGACCCTAAAAGGCAGGGTAGAAATGCCTCTGTGAGTTTCCAAGACTGTAACCCTTTACATAACTAGAAAGTCCTGTCTTTCTCCCAATTAGTGACTGGTGGTTTTGAACGTCAGACCTTGCAATTAGGAGCCCAACTCCTTAACCACCTCCTTGCTGAGACTGGAAGTATCACTGAAATCTGCCTATCCTGGAGGATCCTGCTGTCATTTGAAATATGAGTGACATCATTTCCCGAAATCATGGTATTTCAAATACCAGCAGGCTCAGCCAAAATGATAAGGCTTTCGTGGAGCTTCCAGACTAAGAACAGACAAGGAAGAAGGAATCAGGGTCCCACGTCAGAGAAAGGAGCTGCTGAAAACCTCATGCATAGCTTGGGAGGACTGTCAGCCACCGCTTCTCTGTCGGTGTGCTGTACTGTGGCAGCTGGTGCGTTGCTGTGATGCACTCCCAATAGATGCTAATCGTTTTTTTATTGGTGAGGATGTAGAGAAACTGGAACAGTCATACATTGTTGATGAGAATACAAAATGTGTTTAAAAAACACTTTGTCAGTTAAGCAAAAATATTAACATGGAGTTACCATATGGCCCAGAAATTCTACTCTGAGATATATGCCCAAGAAAATTGAATATGTGTGTGTGTTTGTGTACATACACACAAAAACATAGACACAAGTACTGATAGAAGCATTATTTTTAATAGCCCAAAAGTACAATCAACTCAAATGTCCATCAAGAAATGAATGAATAAAATGTTTTATCCATAAACCCAAACCAAACTCACTGTGGATGCTGACTGCTAGCAACCCCCCTCCCCGGGTGGGTCTCCAAGACTGGAACAGTTCCAGGGAATAGAAAGCCCATCTTCTCCCACAGTGGACTAACCACACAGGAATAAAGCATCGATGCCTGCTGTAAGCTTGAAAACACCAGTCTAAGTCCGTTTACCGAAGCAGGCCATCCTGCCCCTGGACGGTGCTAGAACCTGGGGAGGGGACAAAAAAGCTGAGGCCCACACTTTATCTGGGATGATGGGCTATAGTACAAAAGGTATTCATTGCCATGGAGGTCCTGAGTAATCTTCTTCTGAAAACGGGTCAGTGGGTCAAATAAGTTTGAGAACCTATGTCCTAAGTGAAGGACGTCAAAAGAAAAGAACTAAACATTGTACTGTTCCATTTATAAGAAATGTCCAGGATCAGGTGTAAGGCATCATCAGAACAAAAAATCTTAACCATAGTGAATGATGGGGGGAGTGCGGAGTGGAGA
>NW_022103900.1:50991889-51005907 GCF_000313985.2 Echinops telfairi
CGATGTACAAATGCGCTTTACACAATTGATGTGTGTATGGATTGGGATAACAGTTGTATGAGCCCCTAATAAAATGTTAAAAAAAAAAAAGAAAGAAAGAAATGTCCAGAGCAGGCAAATGCACAGACACAGAACTCAGTGGCTGTCAGGGGAGAGGGGAGGTAAAAACGGGAGGCCAGCTCACATGGAGTTTCACTTCCACTCAGCGATCCTGTAGGGCAGGGTGGAGCTGCCCCTCAGGGTTTCTGAGGCGGGCACTCTTTCAGAGGAGAGAGCCTCCTCCCGCTCCCTTGCGGTTAGCAGCCCAGTGCCTAAGCACTAGACCCTCAGGCCCTCTCTCTGCAGTCATAGAGTGGCCATGGTGACATCAATTTGTGAATATACAACAAGCCATCAAGTCCCCACCCGCTTCCCATCACCCTTCTAGCGTCCGTTGTTCTTGTTGTTGCGGCTGTTGTCTTGAAGCTGACCCTCAGCTCACGGCAACCTAAGCGCAAAGCCCAAAGCTGCCTGGTCACGTGCTGTCCCCGTGCCTGGTTACGGAGGGGACCACAGTGACTCATTGGGTTTTCATTGGCAGATTAAGCTTCCTCCTGAAGTCATCTATCAGATTTGGGAGAGAAATAGGGCTTAAATTCTACTTCCCTACACTCCAACTGTCTGCTTTTTTTAGAAACAGTATTTGTCCACCATTCCAAAAGGAAATAAAAAATTGGATGGGTGTATAAGACTTTTATGAATCATCTACACAAACCATGGCCGCATCTACTCGGAGACCACAAGAAGAAAATGGTGCCCAGCGGTCACTGCCACCAAGTCTAAAGGGGCCACAACAGATAGGTCCTGGGGGGCGGGACCGGCGCAAATCCCCAAAAGCAAACAAAGGCAACCACAGCAACAGGCAGAGCAGACTTAGAAGCTGGTGAAGATGTGAGGTCTCTGAGAAGCTCGTTCTGAGATACTCTTCACATTTTGAACCACAATTCCTGAGGGGCCCTTTTAGCTAAGTAATAGATTGACTCACCAAATAATGAATATCACCTGTAAGCACTGTGCTCCTTTAAAACAAACAAACAAACAAACAAACAAACATGGCAAATGTATCTGTGAATGTGGTAGATGATCCACGGGGATCTTAGACATAACCACACATGGTGAGGGAATGAGTTGCCGGATCTGAGCTATAAAAACCATAGTCTTGAAGAACACCAAGTTCAAGGGATGGAACATAGTTCACAAAGACGATGTTCTACATACTATTTTGGAGACTATCTGCTGATGTCTTAAAATTTAGGACTTAAATGGTTTTAGGCAACTCTCTGAGGTGCATCTATCAATCTCTCCTAGTTCAGAAGAAAGAAAATGATGAAAATTGAATATGACATGGAAACCATTAGTCGAATGGACCAAAGCATCATGCAGACATCCATCTCCACAGCCCTGAGAGCAAATCACGAGATTGTGACCAGCTATCGCTACCACCTGCTCTGGAGGGGATCACACTAGAAGGTTCTGGATAAGGTAAGAGAAAAACACGGAACAAAACTCAGAATTGTAGAAGAGGCCAGGCTTCCTGGTTTGACAGAGCCTGGGGGACCCCTCCACGATCACCCTCAGTATCCTTCTGTTCTGGAGCTGAACTCGCCTCAGGGGCTCCTAGCTCAGCTCAGTAAGTTAGAGGCCTGTAAGGAGAACAACACTAGGGAGGCCCACACACTCAGAATAATCAGCCATTTAAAATCAAAAGGGCAGCATTTACCTCAGGACAGAGGTCAGAAAGGCAAGGAAACAGGAAACACCAGGAGGAAGTGAGATGAGCCGTGGTGTTTTGAAGGGACTGCAGTAAATGAGATGAAACAAAATGTGTATGAACTGCTGACGGAAAACTGACAGGCAGCTCTGTAATCTGCCACTCAATCTATAATAAAAAGTAACAAACAGACAAAAAGTCACCTATCCGAAACCAATGGTCAATATATATTTTTTTAAATTAGAATGTAAGAAGGCAAGGAAACCAGATGACTAGAAATAGACCTGACAGAATGAAACTAATGAGGATATTTACCCCTTGTGAAGAATGTAACCAATCTGTGCACAGATCATTAAATGGAAACTGAAACTGCTGTGTCAATCTTTCCTAAAAAACACAATTAAATGCTGTTTTTAGAAAAATCGTATGAAAGAGTGAGGGTCATGAATAGTTAAGACAACTGTGAAGAAGCAAAAGGAAGGAACAGCCCGACTAGATATCAAATTTATAGGAGACAGAATTCACTTATGCATCCGAGACAAGCATTCGAGTTATTTCCACTCTGTACTGTGTCGTGCAGATGTTCGATAAGAGGTCATGGAAGAAGCGGAAGGCTCAGTCAATTACAATCTTCTCCTCCAGGTAAGGTACTCCCATATCAAATCAATGAGGGGGAAGAGGGCGAGGGAGTGAAAGGGAAGTGCACTTGTTCCTCTGAAGTGTGGAACACCTCGCTCCCTACCCACCTGCATGAACACAGATGCCCTGAAAGGAGAAAGTGGGACAGGGCAGGAAAAGATGGCCAACAAACTGGGGCGGCCAAGCAGTCCTGAGGAGATTAGAAAAAGGCAACCCTTCTTCCTTGGTTAGAATATGAGAGAAACAGTTTTGTACAAAGCTTACTCACACAACATGAAGGAGACGTGGACTCCTGAGAGCACACACAACATTCCCTAAGACAGCAACTCTTATTTTTAATCAGTGTATTTGCATATTGCTAAGAGTATCTTTTTTGTTATTGCAAAAATATGTAAGACACAATATCTGCCAATTCAACATGTTTTAGATATTCAGCATAGAGAGATCAATTAGACTAATTGATGCTCTGCTACCCTCACCAGTAATGGCTGTCAGATTTTCCATCATCGTAAACAGTAACTCACTGTTTCCTAATGAACAACTCAGCCTTGTTATTGTTGGGTCATCCAAGCAGTTACAACTGCTAGTGACTCTTAGGTACAATAGCATGAAACACTTCCTGGTCCCGAGCCAACCTCACAATCGTTATTCTGTGTGAGCCCATTGGTGTAACCACTGTGTCAATCCATCTCCTTGTGGGTCTTCCTCTTTCGCCTAGATCTACTACTTTGCCAAACATGAGGTCCTTCTTCAGGGACTGATCCCTCCTGATAACATGTCCAAATGATGTGAGGGAGCTTGTCATTTTTGCTTCTAAGGAGCATTCTGGCTGTACTTCTTCCTAGATAGATTTGTTAATTCTCTGGAAGTCCATATACAGTGAACCCTCGTTTATCGCGGTTAATCGGTTCTAGACCCTACCGTGATAAATGAAATTCCGCGAAGTAGGATTCCTTTTTTGTAAATCATATATTTTCGTAGTTAGAGCATAGAGGACATGAAAAAACACCTTTTAGTCACCATTACACTCGTATTACCCAATTTATTAAATGAAAAAGGGAAAATACAGTAAAACATTTTGGACGTTACAATTATCACTTATTATTTATTATATTATTTATGGCATCAAGCGTGTACAGTATGAGCCAATCAGTGGCAGTAATGACAGAGTATGCGCTGTTACGCAAAAACCGCGATAGAGTGAAGCCGCAGACGTCGAAGCGCGAAGTGGCGAGGGTTCACTGTATGTTGAATAGTCTTTGCCAACACTATAATTCAAAGGCATAAATTCTTCTTTGATCTTTCTGGTTAACTTTCTAGCTTTTTCATGAATATGAAAATTACCATGGCTTGAGTCAGGTCCAACATAGGCCTCAGAGTGATACTTTTGCTTTTTCAACATATCGAAGAGGTCTTTTTGCAGCAGATTTGCCCAGCGCAAACCATGGTCTGATTTTTTGACTGCTGCTTCCATAGCTCTTGATAGACGATCCAAGTTAAATGAAATCCTTAACAAATTCAAACTTTCCTCCATTTATCCTGCTGTCCAGTGATGAGTTATTTTGTTTTTCTTTATTCTGAGGTTTGAACCATACTGAAGGCTCGAATCTTTTATCTTCAAAAATTAAGAGCTTCAAATCTTCTTTGCTTCAGCCAACAAGGGTGTGTCATCCACACGGTACAGTTGTTCACAAGTATTCCTCCAGTCATGATGCCATATCCTCTTCATGTAGTCCAGCTCCTCAAATTATTTGCTCAGCATATAAATTGATTAAGTGTGGTGAGCGTATACAAGCGTCACACACACCTTTTCTGATTCGAAACTAGGTAGTGTCCCTTTATTCTTTTCCAACTACCTCTTGACATTTGTGCAATGAAGGACATGAGCACAACAAAGCATTCTGGGATGTCCGTTCTCTGCCATGTATCCATAATTTGTTATGATGCACTTAATCTAATAAAGCACAGATCAACATCATTCTGGCATGTTTTGCTTTCAGCCAAGATACATCTGATATCAGCAATGAAATTTCTCATCTTCTGAATCAAGCTTGAATTTCTGGCACTTTCCTGTCAAGGAACTGCTGAAATTGTTTTTTAATTATCTTTGAAATTGTGTTTATGTGTATTATTAATTATATTGATTTATAATTTATGCATTCTGTTGAATCACCTTTCTTAGAATGGATACAAATACAGGCCATTTTGGATAGATTAACAGCACATAAAAATATGTATATGGAACCATGCTTGTCAAATCCACATATGATCATGAGTGTAATCCTGTTCACCTACTTATACCTGTCCATCTTCCCTTTCTCTGTGTATATCCACTTTAAATGTTAGCTTTTACTGATAATAGCAGATTGTGTCTGTAACAGTATTGCCTTTTGTTTTCTGTAACTCTTGTGCACTTCTCTACATCTTCCTTTTCTGTAGTGATATTTTGCTGATCAACTCCTTATTGTATATTGTCTCTCCCTTCACTCAAATTAGTATATTATTTAGTCACGAGCCCTGATGGCATAGTGGGTTATGCATTGCACTGCTAACCTTATGGCAATTCAAAACTGACAGGTACTTCTCAGGGAAAAGATGAGGCTTTCTACTTCCATAAGGAGTTACGGTCTCCGAAATCCCACAGGGCTGTTCTACCCTGCCCTATAGTTGATAAATCAGAATTAACTCGATGGCAGTGAGCTTGATTTTCGTAATTTAGTAAGTTATTTCCTCTCTCCTCCTCACCTACCCCTGGCAACACCATTGTTGCAATTTTTTTCTCTCCCCTGCGTAAATCTTTCCTTGACTTCTTATAATAATGGGCCCATACAATACGTTTCCTTTAGTGATTGACTTCTTTCACTCAGTATAAAGGTCCTCCAGGTTTATCCACAGTGTTTCAAGGATTCTTCCTTATTCTGTAATGTTGCATGGTACTCCACTGTGTGTGTATATCATTCTTAGATTATTCCTATCTCCATGGACAGCAACTCAGACCATTTTCATCTCTTGGCTATTGTGCTGCCAGTAACGTGGGTGTGCGTATATTTGTTTGTGTGCTGGTTCTTAATTCTTTAGGATATATATCTAGTAGTAGGATTGCTGGATTAAATGGCAATTTCTATTTCCAACTTTTAAATGGTATACTACTTCCACAGGGCCATGCCACTTCACAGTCCCCAAAGCAATGTGAGAGTTCTAATCTCTCCACATCCTCAGTAGTGTGTTCTTTCCTGTCTAATTGAACTTTGCTATGATTGCTGGGTTGAGATGATGTCTCATTGGTGTTGATTTGCATCTTTCTAATGGCTAATGGTTGCAAGTGTTTCTTCATGTCTTTATTAGCCATCTGAATATCTTCGTTAGTGAAATGTCTGTTCATGTTCTCTGACCATTTCTTAACTGAATCTTTCGTGCTTTTTATTATTGGGGTGTTGAAGTTTCCTTTATGTTTTTGAGATTAGTCCCTTGTCAGATAGGTCATTGTCAAGTCTGTAGCCTTTCTCTCTCTCCTTTTCTTTGGAGAAGTCTTTCAAGGCACAACTATTTAAAATTGTATACGTTTTCATATGTTAAGAGAGAAGCATCTTGTTTCATTTTGCTGCAAATGACTCTCCGATCTGTTACAGAGACTATCTTTTCCACAATTGATAGGTTGCTTCTAAGGAGCATTCTGGCTGTACTTCTTCCAAGACAGATTTGTTTGTTCCCCTGGCAGTCCAAGGTACTGTCAATTTTCTTTGGCAGCACCATAATTCTGATGCTTTCATTTTTCTCTGGTCTTCTTTGTTCAGTGTCCAACTTTCAAATGCATATGAGGTGATTGAAAATACCATAGCTTGTGTTAGATACACCTTAGTCCTCAAAGTAGCAGCCTTGGGTTCTCAACACTCTAAAGAGGTTTGTGCAGCAGATTTATCTAATGCAATGTGTTTGTTGTTTGTTGTCTTGACTGCTGCTACCATTAGCATTAGTTGTGGATCCAAGCAAGACGGATCCTGGACAACTCCAATCTTTTCTCCATTTGTCATGATGAAACCACTGTTGCAGCTGTGAGGATCTGGATCTTCTTCACATTGAGTTGGAATCTGTTCTGAAGGCTGTGACCCTGATCTTCATCAGCAACCACTTCAAGTTCCCCCCCACTTTTAGCAAGCAAGGTCATGTCATCTGCATAGCGCAGGTTGCTAATAGGCCTTCCTCCAATCCTGATGCTACATTCTTCTTCACATTTTTATTATTTGCTCAGCTAGAAATTGAATGAATATGGTTGATCCATATTCCTTGATTTGATCCAGTCCTTCCTGATTTTAAACCATGTAGTATCCCCCTGTTTTGTTTATACAACTGCCTCTCCATCCATTTATAGGTTCTACATGATTACAATTAAGTGTTCTGGAATCCCTATTCTTCTCAAGACTATGTTCAGTTTGTTATGATCCAAATAGTCAAATACCTTTATTTCATCAATGAAACACAAATAAACATCTTTCTGGTATGCTCTGCTTTCAGCCAATATCCACCTGGGGTCAGCAATGATATTTAGCCCTTGTTCTATATCCTTTTCTGAATATACCCTGAATGTCTTGCCCTGGTGGTATAGTAGTTGTTTGTTAAGCTGCTAATCACAAGGTCAGAAGTTCAAAACCACCAGCAGCTCTCTTGGCGAAAGATTCTGTTTTCTACTCCTGTAAAGAGTTACAGTCTTGGAAACCCACAGGGGTAGTTCAACCCTCTCCAATGAGGTCACTATGAGTGGAAATTGACTCGATGGCAGTGAGTCATTTCTCTTTGTCTGAGTGATATTTCACTGTATGTATATACCACCTGTTCACTATCCATTTAGCCATCGAAGAGCAGCTAGGTGGTATCTGCTGTGTGATTGTTGTTTACTAGTGCAGCTAGGTGGTATCTGCTGTGTGATTGTTGTTTACTAGTGCAGCTAGGTGGTATCTGCTGTGTGATTGTGGTTTACTAGTGCAGTTAGGTGGTATCTGCTGTGTGATTGTGGTTTACTAGTGCAGCACTAGACACTGTCATAGAAGCTCCTAAGTGCGTCAGTGCTTTCGAGTCTCCTAGATACATATGAAGGAGCTTCAACATTCCGTTATCTTTTCATTAACATTCCATTATTTTTTCCTTCGATTTCCCACAAACTATCTGAAGCCTCCTCATGCATTCCTAGGTCATATGGTAGTTTTAGATTTAACTTTTTGAGGAGTATTAAGGCAGTAGTCCTTTACCCTAACAACACACTGTCTAAGAAATACAACGGAAACGTGTTGACCAGCCCCCCCCCCAAAAAAAAAATCTGAGGTAATCGGCTTACCACTGCTTATCAGTGTTATTTTAAAAGCACACCAGGTAATTCTAACCGGTACCCTTTGCCCCAAGGACTGAGAAACAATTCAGGGGGACCTTTAAGAGAATTGATTTCCCCAGTGCTGATGTTAAATGGAGTGAGATCAAATAAGCTCAGCTTCTTTGCTGAGCTCTGCCACTTTTTATATAACTTTAAGGAAGTTACTGAATTTGGCTCAACCCCCCGTTTCCTCATTGGAACCACAGTGACAATTACCTGACCCCCAGTGAAAGCAGAAAGTAAGGTGATATATGTAAAAAAACACCCCAAAACATTCTTGACACTTGACTGTCATTACTAAGAGTCATCTCAACCCTGATATGGTCAATTTGGGTTTAAATAAGAGGGGCCATCAAAAAGTTTGTGGGAAAATGGAATTAAAAGATAACAAACACTTTCTGTGAACTTTTTAGAAGCACCCTCATTTATCCTTGGGACTGGGATTCAGAACCAGAAAGAAACCAGCACCTTATGGAACTCAGATACTCTTGTATTCTGGGCGAAGCACGCTCATCCGCCATACCCACCTGGCCGTTCTCACATCCGTGCCTCATATAGCTCCTATTTAAACACCAGCTCGGTCTTGAATGGCAAGTTCCAAACCAGTGAACACTCAGATGTTGGAAGGAATGCCTGGGAGCTATGGGCAGGTAACCAACAGATTCTCTATTTGAGATGTAAGCTGTGTCACAGGCAATAGAAGGCAAAGCAGTAGCCACCCAGTGAGGATGCCCACGGTTGTGTTAGGGTACCTGGAAAAGGCAAATTAAGGTTGCTAAGTCAACTGACTTCAAGAAGACATTATCCTGGATTATAGGTGAGCTCATTGTAACCACATAAATCCTTAGTAGTAGAAGAGAAAACCATAGATAGGTTAGATTGAGGAGGACTCAATCTGCTTTTGCTCGTTTTAAGTTAGAGGATGAGACCTAGTACTCAAGGGTTGTGGTTGGCCTCTAGAAGCTGGACAAAGCAAGGGAATGGATTCTCCCCAGAAGGAATGACACTTTGATGATGCCTTGATTTTGGCCCAATAGAATCACTGGGACTTCTGAACTCTAGAAAGTTAAGATAATAAATTCATATTCCTGGGGTGAGGTCCAGGTAGTATGGCAGGGGCCAGACCAAATCCAGAGGTACATACATATGGTAGCCAACTAAAAGACAGGGGCGGGGCGTATAGAAATGTGTAGTTGTGGAACAGGGCACTAGCTCACCCAAGGGGAGGGTATTGTTCGTATCTCCACAGGGAAAGAGGAACCAGACTTCAACCCAGTGTTCTGGGATGTGAATGCAGCATGCTGGCATGGAGCAAGGAGCCAGTGGAGGGGTCTGAGGGCCTGGCCCCAATGCCAACTATGTGGCCAGCTGCCCCTCCCCCCAGAATAATTTACTTTAGAGGATAGCACTGAACCTGCAGCTCAGGGAGAGGGACATGTCTGATGAGAGCAGACGGGAGCAAATGAATGGGGAGGAAGAGAGAGTGGAGCGCATCCTGGCCCAAGCCTTAAGGACGATATCCTCTCTCAGAACAGCCAATGCACGGAAAGGACCATATGGCCGGCCTCACTATGAGACATGACATCCCTCGCTGACCCATGGCCCTTTGAGCGACAACACTGGCGACACAGTGTCAGGATTGCGCCCAGTCTGACCCCACCACAGTGAGGCAAAAACACTAAGGGCATGCGGCAGAGCAGCCAGGAGGAACCAAGCAGGGCACTCCCAAGGGAGTCCAAGGACAGACTTTGGGGCCAGGGCATGGCACCCCATCAGACTCCAATGGAGGACACTCCTAGAGGTCAACAAACAGACGCTGAACTATTTACAAGTTTTTCCTTTTTTAAACTTTTATTTATTTTTGCCATTGTTTTTGTTTTTTGTTGTTTTGTATTCTTTTGTCACTTTGTCTAGCTATGTCTTGTTTTTTGCATATTATTATCTCTGCAGGTCTATCTAGATAAAACAGGCTGGATGAACAGTCTGGAGTAGAAACAATGGGACTTATGGTTCCAGGGGGACAAGGGAGAGGGGGAGGTAGGGGAAAGGAAGTGGTGTTAATCAACCCAGGGACAAGGGAACAACAAGAAATCAGTGGCAAGGAGGGTGTAAGAGGCCTGGTAGGGATTGATCAAGAGCAATGTAACCGAGAGAAATTACTGAAACTCAAATGAAGGTTAAGCATTATAGTGGGACAAGAGGAAAGTAAAAGGAAATAGAGGAAAGAACTAGGAGGCAAAGGGCACTTATAGAGGTCTAAATACAGGCATGTACATCTTTAAATATACTTATATATCATGATGGGGAAATAGATCAATGTGCATATATTTATAGATTTAGTATTAAGGAAGCAGATGGACATTGGCCCGCCACTCAAGTACTTACTCAATGCAAGAACACTTTGTTCTATTAAATTGGCATTCCATGATGCTCACCTTCCTGAAACAATCGCTGAAGACAAATGTGTGCATAAGCAACAAAGCCCATATGGAAGAAGCACATCAGCCTGTGTGACCATGAGGTGTAGAAGGGATCAGGGATCAGGCATCAAAGAACGAAAAATAATATCATTATAAATGAGGGGAGTGCAGAGTGGAGACACAAAGCCCATCTGTAGGCAACTGGACATCCCCTTACAGAAGGGTCACAAGGAGGAGATGAACCAGTCAGGGTGCAGTGTAGCAATGATGAAACATACAACTTTCCTCTAGTTCTTAAATGCTTCCTCCCTCCCCCCCCCAATAATCCCAATTCTACCTTACAAATCTGGCTACACCAAAGTATCTACATATAATCTCCTCCTCCCTGGGGGAAAGAATAGAAAAGTAGATGAAGGGAGACATCAGATAGTTTAAGATATGACAAAATAATAATAATTTATAAATTATCAAGGATTCATGAGGGAGGAGTGAGGGGGGAGGGAGGGGAAAAATGAGGAGCTGATACCAAGGGCTCAAGTAGAAAGCAAATGTTTTGAGAATGATGAGGGCAACAAATGTAAAAATGTGCTTGACACACAGTGGATGGATGTGTGGATTGTGATAAGAGTACAAGCCCCCAATAAAATGATTTTTTAAATAAATTAATTAAAAATCATATTGTTTAAGACATTACATTTTGATAATTATTTATAGCAGAAGCAACACAGAGATGTGAGTCAAACCCAAGAGATTTGCAGGCCTTTTTCATGGTTGTTCCTTGCTGTGGTATTTACATAATCTGGTGTCAATTAGAGACTTGAGAGGATTAAGAGTGAAGGGGTGGAGTCTAGTCTTTCCATAGAATCATAGCCAATGAGACCTCTGTATGGGTATCACCTTCTCCTGAGGATTCTGGAACTCCTGTAATTCCTCCTTGGATGTGGGGAACAACACTCTCTCTGGACTTACTCCCTGAGAGACACATGGCACTATGCCCTGGTGGCTGGAGAAGCCACATGTACTAACCCTGATGCAACCAGACCTCTGTATATGGAGAAGCCACATAGAGACCCCTGCCAGCACTGAGATGCTTACAACACCACTGGATCCACAAGACTTCACATCCACTAGCCTGTGATCTTCCTGCATTTGGCATCATTGCATGTGTTTTTTAAGTCTGAAGAGGACTTTATAGATTGGTAGTGAACATATGGGCTAATATTGGACTTATGGACTTGATCTGGGCTGGGCTGGGATGTTTTCTCAATATTCAATTGCTCTTGTATATAAATATCTTTCTTATACACATATGAGTGTCTATGGATTTGCTTCTCTAGTCTACCCAGACTAACACACTTGCTAAGCTAGATGATGCCTAAAGATTATAGGCTAAAGAGAAAGTGGCTCTAACAATGAGTGCTTGAGAAACAAAATGCAAGGCCTTGGGTTCATTCATTCACTCAACAGCAATTGCTAAGCATTGCTTTGTCCAGGACAGAGAGATTCCGATGATCAAAGCACAGTCTTGGGCTTGGAAGACCTCGCCATCAATAACAAAGAAGCAAATACTTAAACAGAGTATTCTGAGAGCTGTGACCTGTGTCCAGTGTCAAGAGACTTTCACAGAAAATTGATGTTACAGCTGAGTTTAGAAAAACAAGCAGGTATTTGTGGAATGAACTAAATTCTGGGAAAACCTTGTGAACTTCGGCAGCCCATAAACCATCCCACCTGTTGCCTGAAATCAATAGGTGAGACTTGATCTCTGCACACTGACCCTCGGACTAGTTGCTGCTCCTCTGAGACACTCTCCCATCTACCCATTGCACACTCTAAGAGTACGCTATCTTGGACTTATACAGTCTGTGATATATGGTGGGTTATTACCCAGTAATTCTACTTCTATTTGTATACTCAAATGACCTGAGAACATGGACTCAGACACCAATGCTCATTGCAGCATCATTCACAATAGCCAAAGGTGGAGCCACCCAAGTGTCCATCAATAGATGAATGGATAGACATAATTTGTTTGGTATGTATCAACAATGAAGTCTTATTCAGCCATAACAAGAAGTGAAATTCTGATATATATTTACAGTATGGATGAACCTTGAAAATATTACACTGAGGGAAATAAATCAGACACAAAGGGACAAATATTGTATAATTCTATTGATAAAATATGTCGTGAAAGCAAATGCATAATAGAGACAAAAGTTGATTAGCGGCTCCCAGGGACTGGTGGGAGGGGTATTGAGTTTCTATGCAGAACTATGAACAACATTGGGAAATAGATAGTAGTGATTGATGGTTTCGCAGCATAGGGAATGTAATTAATGTCACTGAACTGAACAGGAAACTTGGTTAAAATGGAAAAGGTCTTGTTATATATTTAGCAGAATACCTTTTTTTAAATTTGGTGAGGGATGTGATAAACCCAGAGAGGGAGAGTATTAAACACCAAACTCTAACTCTCCCTCCCCGCACCCCACTTGCTCACTCCAGGAGACCTCTCTCTCTCTCTCTCTCTCTCTTTCTGGGACCATAGGAGACACATCTCTCCTCAAATCATTCCCCCAACACTGCTGAGAGGGAGGAGCAACAATACTATTGCCTTCTGTAGGACCCTTCCACAAAGGGTTCTTCTTTTATGGAAGAAAGAAGAGCGAGATTGGGTTCACATCATGGGATCCCTATTCTGCTGGGGTGGGGGGTGGTGTGAGATGCTGTCCAGGCAATGCTGACCCTTAGAGAAAGCCTGCTTACTCCTGGGCCCATCTCGCAATTGTTCCGCTGCAGCCCAGGGTGGCAGGCATTGGGTCTGTCCATCTCTTTGAGGGTCTTGTTTGCTGACCTCCTATGTTACCAAGGCATGGTGTCTTTTTCCAGGGACTGGTCTCTCAATAGCCAAAAAGTGGAGCCAAAGGCGGTGACCTGAAGTCTCACCATCCTTCCTTCTAAGAATCATTTTGGCTGCATTTCTTCTGCTGCAGATGTGTTTATTCTTCAGGCAGCCCAATAGTCTTTGCCAATATGGTAATTAAAATGCTCCAGTTCTCCCACAGTCTTACTTAGTCATTGTCCAGCTTTCACGTCTATAGGAGGTGATGGGTCAGGCAGACCCCGTCCTCAGAGTGACATCTTTGCTTTTCAGCCTTTCAATGAGATCGTGTGCAACAGATATGCTCCATGCAATACGACTTTTGATTTCTTGACTGCGGCTTCCACAGGCAGTGTTAGATCCAAACAAAATCATATCTTCAGCAAGTTCAGTCTTTTCTCCCTTTACCATGCTGTTGTCTATTGATCCAATTAGGAGTATATTAGTTTTCTTTACATTGAGCTATCATCCATACTGAAGGCAGCAGTCCTGGATCTTCATCAGCAAGTGCTTCAAGTTCTCGCTTTCCATAAGAAAGTTTGTGTCGCCTGCATATCACAGGTTGTTAATATATCTTTCTCCCATTCAGATGCCTCCTTCTTCTTCATTTAATCCAGCTTCTCCGATGAGTTGCTCAGCATATAGACTGAATAAACATGAGGAGAGGATACAACCCTGACACGCACCTTCCCTTGATGCGAAACCACAAAGAGTCCCATCGTTCTACTTGAGCTACTGCTTCTTGATCCATGTGCAGGTTCCACGTGAGCACAATGACATGTCCTGGGATTCCCATTCTCTCAATAGTATTCACAGCCTACTATGATCCACACAAATACATTTGCCTCGTCAATAAACCACAAGTAAACATCTCTGGTATTCTTTTTGTTTGTTTGTTTATTTTTAACATTTTATTAGGGGCTCATACAACTGTTATCCCAATCCATACACACATCAATTGTG
>NW_022103900.1:51006775-51028143 GCF_000313985.2 Echinops telfairi
TCTGAGCTAGATGGCCGCTTGTTTACCTTCAAGCTTTTAAGACCCCAGACGCTATATCTTTTGATAGCCGGGCTCCATCAGCTTTCTTCACCACATTTGCTTATTCTTTGTTTTCAGTCAAGACCCAGCGACATCAGCAATGCTATCCTTCATGCCACGTCCTCTTCTGAATGCAGCTTGAATTCAGGGCACAGCTCCATGTCAATACGCTGCTGTAGCTGCAGCGGAATGATCTTCAGCAAAAATCTACTTGGATGTGACCGTATTTCATTATTTGATAACTTTGTGTTTTGCTGGGTCATTTTTTCTTTGGAATTGGGACAAATGTGGATCTCTTCCAGTTGGTTGACCAGATAGCTGTCTTCCAAATTCGTTGCCATAGACTAACGAGTGCCTCCAGTGTCTCATCATCTTGTTAAAACATTCCAATTGGTAATTTACCAATTCCTGGATCCTTGTTTTGCACGAATACCTTCAGTGCAGCTTGGATTTCTGCCATCAGTGTTGTGGGGTCCTGATTGCGAGCTACCTCTTGAAATTACTGAATGCCAGCTGTTTCCTGTAGGCACGGTGACTCTATGTTGCTTTCATAGTCTCCTAATCCTTCCTGTATCATTTAAACTTGTGTTCATGGGAAACTTCGAATCGTACACCTGGAACGCTAAAGAGGAAGAACGTGCTCAGCAGATGTCCAGCTGACAGAACTGAACAAAAGCTGCACGTTGCTTCTTCTTCTTTCTGCTTTTAACGAGGTGGATATTGGACCTTCTCTCCAAACAAGAGAACATCATTTCCTTTCTCTTAAAGGAAAGAGAACATTTCACTTTCCCCACACCCCGGTGGTGATGCTTTAGATGGTTTAAATGCGCACGCCGCCCATTCAGCAATCCCAGTTTTTAATTACTACCATTCCATGATAAAATCAATAGCATCTTACCAATTTTCTTTAACCTTGAAACTTAACCAAACCCACTGCCGTCAAATCAGTCCCAGACATGTGATCAAAATTATCTACCGAGAAATGTCCTGTTTCAATAGCTTAGTAAATATATAACCTACAAAATCATAATTTTTGAAGCAGCCCTGGTGGCACAGTAGTTACCTGCTGGGCTGCTAACCTCAAAGTCAGCAGTTCAAACCCACCAGCAGCTCTATGGGAGAAAGATAGGGCAGGGCGTCCTACACCTGTAAAGAACTTCCATCTTGGAAACTCACAGGGGCAGCTATACGCTGTCCTGGAGGGTCACGATGAGTCAGAGTGGACTAGATGGCAGTGAGAATTATTTTTAAAGCATTAGTGAGCTACCCTTCTAAACTCCCACCCTTCTAAGGCTTGCTAAGACTGTCATTCCTACACCCTCCAACGTATGAATTTTCTAGCCTGTCAGGATTCTCTCCATGGAAATGACTCTCAGTATTGGCTGGCACTTGCATCAAATATATTCCTATTTATTCCCTCTTACAACTGGTATTTTCATTCAAAAGACCCTCAAAATCAAGGTGGTGAATACTCCTCCCAGCACAAAACATTGAAAACACAACTTTGGAGAGAAAAGGATCTCAAAACCAAGATTCAAACGCAAGACCTTCTTCACAGGTGTGGTGACGAGCACCTAGTGAGCTCTGCCCCTGTACTCTTCACTCTCTAAGGTTGAGGTGAGGGGATGGTGCACCCCACTCTGGAGAGGGCTCTGGGAGCAGCCGCAGCGAGATCACACTCTAACGCCTCCCCCAGGGCAAAAACCGCACAGCTGAAGGCTGGTGTGAACAGAAGTGGGTTGTGCAAGTCAAGACGGAAAAGATGAATCAAATTAGGTTGTTCTTTATTTGTGTGGTTGTTTGGGGATCTGACACATCCTTCATAACTGAACAACACCAGTCAAGCTGCGTAGGGGGAGGCGTGATCAACAAGCCAGCCTGCTGCCGCTGACACCTTTAACACTGCAGCCCCTCAAACGCAGGACTAGATTTGTAGCTGTGAATGCTATTGGCTCTACAAGGTCCTTGTTTTTCCCACTCTACCTTTTACCACAGGCCCAGGAACCTCAGCTTGACTTACATGTGCTGGTTTCACACAAGCTTATTGGCCCCCTCGGTTTCCCAGCTATGCTTGGCCCTGTGGAAAAGCCCTGTCACACCCCATGGGCCCAGCAGAGGTGTGGACCCGAGAGCCAACTTTCAGGTTCCAAAAGCACACAGTAAAAGCCAAGTTGATCAGACCGGGCTTTATGAAGAAGCTTGCATACAAAGATTGACACCAAGATTCACAGCATGGAGCATTTCCCAGGAGAGGTGGCCATAGCATGGAGGGTGAGGGCTTATATTCTTAGGGACCCAAGAGGAGAAGCAAAGCTGACTTCTGATGGATGAGGGTGGGAGAATGCAGGTTGTACTGAATAATGGGTTCCAATGAATGGTTCCGAGAAGTCACGTGTTCGGTGTGGTTTTACGGTCCCAGACCCCTGCTCAGTCAGGCACTATTCTCTCCCAGAGTCCTTTGTGGGGAGGACCCACTTGGCAGTGTTCAGGGCTCTCACGGGTGCTGGAGCTCTGGGGTACTGAACGTCCTACTTGACCTTCAAGCCTTTCTCACCCATCTCAGAGCAGCTGCTTGCCCTCTTCTTTCACCCACCTGCATTCTCAGCCGAGCTCCAAGGCCCATGGGACTCAGCGCCGGGCACCACGCTCCTCCAGATGGCTCGGTGGGGGCCCCTTATCTGTGCTCCTTTAGTGCCCACACCTCTTTCTATGTTAACACTCAGTGGAACAATACTGAGATCATCTGCTTATATGTGAAAACCAGTCATATCCTATTTCTCTGTGTGTTCCCAATGTGAAGAAATCATAGGTTCTCGGTAACTGTGGCTGAATGTACTGTGCAGGTGAAACAGCCTTACATCATTGCTGACGCTCCCTCCCATCAAAGAAAAGTTCAGAAAAATTAGTCCTGGAAACCTGGTTGTAAATTCCAGCCAGGCTGCTGTTTTTGTAAGAAGCCCTTCCTCATTAGCCTGCTATTGCTATTCTCCACTAACAGTGAACCTGGCAGATGAGGGGACCCTACCTCCACTCCAGTGCACTTTAATAGGCTGCCTTTGCTTCCTCTTCATGTTGGAAAGAAAAGATACCTGGCCTACCAGAATAAGCATCGCACTGGGATTTAAAGAGATTTGCTTTCCATTGTTTAACTCTAACACTTGACACGGAACAGGTCACATCTCCTCTCTGGTCCTCAGTCTATTAAAATGAGATGGATTCCACTTCACTCCTATGTGTTGTTTGCTGCTGTCCAGTGATCTCTGACTCCTGGCAACTTTATAACAGAGCAAAACACCATCTCCAGCATCTTCCACGTGCTGTGTCTACTGTTGCAGCTAATATGTCAATCCACCTGATGAGGGGTTCCCTGGCATCTACTGACTTTCTGCTTCACAAAACCATAAGTCTTTTTTAATGATCCATCTTTCCTGATGGTGCACCCAAAGTAAACAAGCCAAGTCTCACCATCCTCACTTCGAAGGAGCAGCCTGGTTGCCTCCTCTTCTGAGACAGATGTATTTGTTCTTGAACAATCCACGGTATGTTCTCTAGTCCTAGGGAACACCAGTTCAACCCATCAATTCATCTTCTCTTTTCTCCATTCACGGTCAAGCTTTCGCCTGCACGTGAGGTGATTTTAAAGGTCATGAGTTGGGTCAGGCACACAGTTATCTACTACTCTCCCCTTTTGCAAGGGACTATGCTCCTTTTTTTAGTAGTTGGACGAGATCTTTGGGGACAGATTTGCTCAATGCAGCACATCATTTGATTTCTGAACTGCTGATTGTCAACCTAAGTGGAATTTTATAAGTAACAACAGAATACTGTCACACGTATCAGGATAGCTGTCTCAAATAAATAAATAAAACAAGTGATAACAAACGGTGAAACTGGAAAGAAACTGCAGCCCATACACATTGCTGATGGAAATGTCAAATGGTAAAACCATTTGAAAATTAGTTTGGCCTGACTTAAAAAAGCTAAAGATAGGGTTACCATTATGATTCAGTAATTCCACTCAGGTATATACCCATGAGAATTGAAAACATATCTCCATGCAAAAACTTGTACATAAGGGCACATAGCTAATAATAAGCCCCAAATGGGAACCATTCAAATGCCCATAAATAGGTAAATACATAAACACAAGGAGGTCTATCCATAAAATGGATTATTGGTCAGCTACAAAAAGAGATAACATAATATGTTATCTTCAACTTGGATAAATCTTTAAAATGCTATGTTAATTGTGACCAGAGGCCACATATCTCATTTATATGAAATAAGTGAATCCTGAAACAGAAAGCAGGTTCGAGATCGCCAAGCACTAGAGGGAGGGATAAATGGAAAGTGGCTCCTAATGAGAACAGGGTTTCTTTTTTGAAGTGTCGAAAATGTGATTGTTACACAATCTTGTAAATGACCTAAATATATGAAGACCACCGAAATGGTACATTTTGAAAGGGTGAATGTTGCAATATGTATGTGATTATCAGCGTGCAGTGATGTGAAAGAAAAATAAAAGAGAGGGACAGACAGTGCGGAAGAAAACGAAAGACAGTAGCTAATGTGCGACCTTTAATCAAATACAGCACATCCACAAGACAAAACTAACAGCGGAAAGCAAGTTTCAGCGAGTGTACAGTCCCTTATTGCTGGTGGCTGTATCACTTTCCTACCTGCTGTCACAAAGTGTAAAACCAACAACTCTAAACCACAGAAACATACCGCTTCAAAATCCTGAAGCCCAGGAGTTCAAACCCAGGCTGACAGGGGCTATGTGCCCGCCACAGGCTCTAGAGCAAGATCCTTTCTTGTCTGTCTTGGCTTCTTGCATACAGTCCCATGTTTTGTGATGTTTGGAGTTTGTAAATGCATCTTCACGTGGCTATCTTTCCCCCTTGTGTGTGTCTCTTTTCTTCAAACAGGGGCACCATTCATGTTGGATCAGGACCCACCTATCTTCCCCCCTTCTCTGTGTGTGTGTGTGTGTATGTGTGTATGTGTGTGTCTTTTCTTCAAATAAGGGTGCCAACCCTTGGATCAGGACCACCGCTACTCCTGAATGACTTCATGTGTACTTCATGTTTACATCTACAATGCCCCTATTTCCAAAGCTGTTCACATTCTTAAGTCAAGCGCTTAGCATACCTCTTGCAGGGGATTCAATTCAATCCATGACAGCTACTTTTGAGGAGGTGAAGCTGCAGAGAACTTTGAAGCTGCACTTAGAAAAGAGTGTTGGGTGCCATAGACATCGAAGAGAAAAGAGGAGGCAGGGGTGGCCAGTAGTCAGAAAGTTCCCGTCTCTCACAGGCTGATAGCCCTTCTAGCAATGACACCCAGTGATCTGAGACACTCTGGTGCTGGAAGGGGGTGTGGGTGGGGGTGGGGGGACACAGAGACCTGAGCTGGAAAAGGAGGAAGGACATAACAAGGCAGAGGGCTCTTTAGAGCCAATTTTATTTCCACCAGGCTCATCCTGTCATGGCCAACTGCCCAAGAACAAGCCAACCATGCCCCCGTAAGTAACAGTACCCAAGGACAGCCCTGCCACAATTCTGCACCGGTCAGCAGTCACATGACCTCTTTTCTAATTACTCCCCAATTCTCCACAAAGCGGGATTCTCCTAGAGGAAAGGCAGTTGAGAAGAGGATTTATATAAGCCTCTCCTGGCACAGGCGTGATCATTAAAACATGTGCCTGGCTAGCACGCTTTCCTTTCTCCAGGGGGGCTTAACAATTACGATCCCCCCACCTTTTCAGAGGCTGTGTCAGGAGAGTCACTCTGGGCCACAAAGAGAAATACATTTGTCATTGGGATGACAGCCACAGCGGTCAAAGCCAATTTTATCTGGTAGTTAGAGAGCTGGTCTGATCCCTTCTGGGAAAAACTAATGAATATGAGAGATTCTGTTTACAAATATGCACCTTTTGCTGATTTCTCTCACCGCCCAGCAATTTTTCAGCAGGACAGCTTTCCAGGAAGCATTGTGCACAGCCAAAAGATGATAAATGCAACATCCGGAGGGGTGCCTGGGGCTCTGTTTGCTTAAAGGGGTAATTGGCCATGGACTCAGAAGTCAACCTCCTGCAGCCAAGGTGCCCAGGTGTGGGTCTGGTTAGGTAAACAGGTCTAGAAGGCTCTTCCTCTTCTTGACCCACTTCCCAAAGGGTCATTCCCAGCCTAGATTCAGGCAAATCTTTCCAGGAGTGGAGTTCACTCTCCCCACCCTCATGCTATTGAAAGTTAACCTGTTGTGGTAGTTACATAATCAGGGACCAATTTGGGACTTGAGAGGATTAAGAGTGAAGGGGTGGAGTCTGGTCTCTCAATCATATCATAGCCAATGAGGCCTCTGTGTGGGCATGGCCTTCTCCTGAGAATTCTGGGAACTCCTGTGTTTTCCTCTTTGGAGATGGGAGACACTTCTCTCTCTATCTGTTCACTCCCTGAGAGACACTCTACTGACAAGACATGTCACTACGCTTATAGACCCCATGTCCTGGTTAGTGGAGGAGCCACATGGAGACCCATCAGTACTGAGATGCTTCCTTCTACCACCACTGGCCTGTGATTGTCCTGCATTCAGAGTCATTGCATGTATTTCATGACTCTGAAGAGGACCATATAGATTGGTATCATACATATGGGCTAATATTGGACATATGGACTTCATCTGGACTGGGCTAGGATGTTTTCTCAATATTCAATTGCTCTTGTATATAAACCTCTTTCATACATACATATGAGTGTCTATGAATTTGTTTCTCTATTCTATCCAGACTAACACACCTGCTTTCCCTCCATAACTCTATAGTTTCCTTAACCACTAGAACTGCTGACAAGGTGGGACTGACTAGCTGTCAGTCCACAGAGAAATTTATCAGAGATACTTTCAGGCTAAGGAAAGAAAATGCCCCCACTTGTCCCCACCCCGCCCCCACCCCAGACAATCCCCACATCATTCTGATCTAATGGGTACTCACATTATCCCATGTGGCTTTTGTCTCTATATGTTAGACAGGGTTCTCTAGAGAAACAAAACCAGGACACTTATGATTTTATATATATTTATATAGATAGATATAACATAAGAAATAAACAGCTAATTAGTCTATAGAGCAGTACAAATGGCTCAGTGCAACTCACTTCCATGAGACAGCTAATACACTGGTGGTCCTTCAAGTCTTGTGGACCACCGGGTGCAAGTCAAGGAAGCAGACAGCTGAGTCCTCTGTAGTGCAATTCAGGCAATCTGGCCGCAGGCAACAAACATTAAAACAGGTCACCAACAGTCAGTGTGTTAGACAGGGTTCTCTAGAGAGATAAAACCAAATTGCTGATAATTAAATATATTTATTTATAAAGATAATTAGATATATAACAAGAAATGAACTTTTAAATTATATACAGATAAATATAAGAAATGAACAGTTAAATTATAAGCACTACAAATGGCTCAGAGTTGTGAGAGACTAGCAGTCCTTCTCGTCTCTCTGCTGCCAGTTCACCCTCTATTTATAGAGCGAGGCTATCTCAGCACAGCAGCCAATCACAAGGCAGATCACCAACTGTCAACTAACCACCAGTCCCAACTGCCAGTCCCCAGCTCCAGAGATGCCTTAAAGGGACCTCAACTTACAGAGACACAGTCCACAGGCTAGGCGTCCCACAGGTAGTGTAGCCTATAAATTGAGGCAAAGAACAAGCAAGGCAGCCACACACTGGTCTGATGATCAAAGAGCAAAAGACAAGAAAGGTGAGGCTCACTGAGCCATTTTCTCTCTGCCCTTCAGTTAATCCTACTTGTATTTATCGGCCAGGCTGGCATAATAAACTATATCAGTCAGCCAGATGACAGGGTCTGCCAGTCCCCAGCTCAAGTGATGTATACTCCAGTAGCAGGGTGAAGCAGGTCTTGAAGGAACCTCAAACTCCAGTGACATAGTCCACAGGTAGTGTAGCTCACAAGTTGAGGTAGAGAACCAGGTAAGGCAGCTGCACAATCATCAAAGAGCCAGAGACAAGAAAGGTGAAGCTCACTGAGCCATTTATCTCTCCACCCTTCAATGAATCCCACATGTGTTCATTGGCCAGGTTGGCACAATAAACCTACCTATCACATCTCTATAAGGTTGGCTACAGAACATCTGGGCAAACTGAGCTCTGGGTAAAAGTACAGCCTCAGAGTTTAGAGTAAGACTCTTTGGTTTAAGGATAAATACTCACCTTTCAGTGATAGAAAAATCCAGACACACTAGCCTGAAGCTTCAGTAAACCACTTGCCCTCTTTAAGCCTCCGTTCCCACCTCTGTAACACAGGGAAGCCTATTTGGCACATTCACCATCCATATTTCAGTGTGTTGTGCTTTGTTGGCTTGTGTTCTGCTATGATGCTGGAAGTTATGCCACCAGGATTTCTGATACCAGCAGAGTCACCAGAGTAGACAGGCTACAGCAGAGTATTGTGACTAAGACAGACTAGGAAGAAAGGTCTGGTGATCTACTTTCAAAATTAACCAACAAAGTCTCCATGGCTCACAGCAGAGCATTTTTCAGTGTTGAACTGGAAAGTGAGGCTCATAGGATAGAAGACACTCAACAAACACAAAAGCTACAACAATGAACCTGAAGACGACCACCGTGCAGACAGCACAGACTGGGCAATGTTGGATTCTGTAGTGCACGGATCGGGTACCAGGGGTCATTCTGGTGTACACAGAGGTGGTCATGATGAGTTGGTGCCAATTCAACAGCAACTAACAACAACAATAACGGTTTTGCTATTTGAACAGCTAGCACAGAGTCCAAGTTAAAGAAAGAAAGAAAGCCCACTCACTGCCATTGATTCGATATCACTCCAGAGGACACAGTCAAACTGCTCCCTAGAGTTGTGAGACTACAACCTCATGTTTCTCCCACAGAACAGTTGGAGGCTTTAAACGTCCAGCCTTTCGATTAGGGGCCTGTGTTAGTTCAGGTAGACTAGAAAAATCCAGAGAAACGTATATGTGTGTAAGAGAGAACTTTATATCAAAGAGTAATTATACATTAAGAAAACACCCCAGCCCAGTCCAGATCAAGTCCATAATAAGTCCAATATTAGCCCATATATTCAATACTAGTCCATAAATTCCTCTTTGCAATGATGCCAAATGCAGGAAGATCATAGGCCGATGGGTGGGAAGTCCCAAGGCTCCAATGGCAGTGGATGCATCTCCAGGGCTCTGGCTGCCATCGGTGCGGCGGCATGTGGCTCCTCAATCAGAGAGAGAGTGTGTCCTGTCTCCAGGGAGGAAGAGGTGACATCTTCAGGCTGTGACCTGAGTGACAGGTTAGACTCCGCCCCTGTGCTCAAGTTGACAGATGATGTAACTGCCGCAGGGCCCAGGGCTTAACCCACTGTACCACTAGAGCTCCTGAATAAAGAAATGAGACTGGATAAAAAAGAAACCTGTTAAGTGAATGATTACTCATTAGGTTTCTGAACAGCCAACCCAGGATGGGCTTAAGACAAGGTCATTTGTCACACAATAGGTTTTGTTTCAGTGGCTCTTACACTTGGCTTTACAGCACAACACGGCACACCCAGGCAAAGTCCTCCCTAATGGTTGATGGAAGTTCCAGGAGGCATCTGTGGGCCTTGGCTTCCAACCACGGCTGCAGTCCCCCTTCCCCTGCTGTCACTTGACACACTCTGCCAACCCCGGGATGCCAGTGGTTGTGAGACAGTCACCCCTCCACCCCCACACTCCCAGCAGGGTTCCAGAGGACTTGGGCGGGTCCCTCTCTGTACTGAAAAGTACATCAAAAACCGATTGTATGACTATGTTAGTATATACACAAAAACAGATCAGGCTGGATTCAAAATTAAAACATTTTCCTTGACCTTAAACATGTCTTTCTTTCTGACTGGTTTTAAAAAGGAAGCCTGTTGCTTTCCTGGGTCCCTAAAGTGCCCATTGGAACCCTGGGGTGGTACAAACAGCTCAGCTCTGGGCTACTAATCAAAAGGTTCAAACCCCCCCGGTGGGCATCTCAGAGGAAAGTTCTGGGAACCTGCCTCTGAAAGGGCTCAGCCATGAAACCCTGAGGAACAGTCTCCCCGGAAACACAGAGGGTCACCATGAGTTGGGATAGGCTCAGAGGCAACTGGTTTAAAGGTATCACTGGCCCAGGGACTGATTGCCCCTGGTAGATAAGTCAGTGCCCGTTCTAGGCAACCTCCCACCCTCCCCCAAACTGGCATACCCCTATTCTGCCAACTGCCACACCCCTACTGTTGCCAATTTCTAGCCCCTTGCCAATGAAGAAGCCCCCAGGGTCCCCAAACTGCCCAATTCTGAGAGAGGACAGTCTGGGGACGGTGCCTTTTCCCAGTGCTGTGCCAAGCCCCGCCCTGCTCCCCAGCTTGTGTTCATGGCACACACCCAGGCCCCAACCCCAGACTGTCCTCAGATCCAGCCCACCCTCTGAGACCCAGCGCTTTGATCCAGGGCCAGGCTGGTCTGCCTGGCTTCTTTCTCCCTTCGAAGAGTTATCTCTAGAGGGTTTCCTTACGCAAAGAGACCATTCACCACTGGGACTGAGTCCGGGGGTGGACCAAGCTGTGCTGCAGTGTGATGCTGTCGGCAGCCTCCCTGGCTGCCATCATCCTCTGCAGGCCTCTCCGAGCCCTGTCCCCAGCCTTGGGTGGCAAGTGGAGCATAGCAAGCCCAAATGTGTGCCTTTGTCACTTTTTCTGGCTCTTCCTCTCTGGTCTGTTCCCAGAGCCCGTCCAACTGGAGGGGTGGGAATGCAAGACTTCTGTCAGGCCCTCCAGTGGGACTTCCAGAAATGGGGTGGGAAGCTGACTTTGAGCAGAGGACCACACACTGGGGCCTCGGGGAATTCACATCTCCTGCATGTGATTAAGCGGCAGACAGAGGCTGGGGGAGGCTGGAGCCTGGTGGGGTGACTGGGAAATGAGGGAGGGCTCCACCACTCCTGAGGCAGTAGGGGGCGGTACAGGGTGGAGGCTGGGAGAACAGCCACTCTGTGGTCCAGCCTCTCCCCTGACTTCCTTGTATTTCTGAAGCCACTCAGCTTCCCCCCCACCCCATGGTGCTCAGGTACCAAGTGGCCCCCAAGCAGTTGCTGGACCCTCATGAAGAGCCTGGGACCCAGCCAGAAAGCAGCTTAAAGCCGCACGTTGTTAGTTCCTTTGCTCTTTCCTTTGTTTACTCCTATACCCTCCCCTTTCCACGGGGTGTGCTCAGCACTGTGCTAACCAAATGTGAACTGAACCCATCCCCTCAAAGTTGATTGCGACGTATCGTCGCCCTATTCTATCTTATAGGGCACCCCCACAGCTACATCTTCTTTCTCCCTCAGAATAGGAGTTTCGAAGCCACCAAACTTTGGACCTGCAGCCAAGTGCTTTCACCACTGCACCACCACTGCTCTAGCACGGGGGTCGAAGCTCCAAACAAGAACCAAACTCACAGCCATTGAGTCAATGCTGACTCGTAGCGCCCCCCCACCCCCCTTTGGATTTCTGAGAATGTAATTGTTTCTGGGAGTAGACATCCCAGACTTTCTTCCACGGAGTTGCTGGGGATTTTGAACTGCCAACCATGTGGATCGCAGTACAACGTGTAACCACTACACCACCAGGGCTCCTTGGGCTTGACACTAGACATAGAGAAATGAGGCAGATATTGTCCTCAAGGAACCTATGGTCCAGAGTCGCCGAATAGAAAGCAGAATTCCAGAAAGAGGACCTGGCGACACACCAAGGAGAGGGTCTGATTTCTTCTGGGAGAGTGGTGGGGGGCGGTGGGGGGGGGCGGCGCGGGTGCTGAGGAAAGGCTTCAGCCAGATAACCTTTGGCCTGTGCCTTGATAGGAATCCATAGGGGATGCAAACAAGGAACATCCTTTCAGAGGGTTCAAATCCATCCGGGGATGGCTCCGAATAAAGCCCTGGAGATCTACTGCCAAGAACATCAGCCATTGACAACCCTTTGGAGACCAGTTCCCCTCTGACACATACAGTCACTGACTGTTAGTGATCACCTTGATATCACAGACAAGAAGACAGAGCAGGGGACATATGCTTGACTTCGAGCCTTGCAGAACTCAGACCCAGAGGTGTCCACCACCCCACTACTTCGGGGAGTGGTAGCAGGATCGCCCGTGCTGCTTGGAAAAGGCAACGTTCTGCAGGTCGGTCACCACATTCCAGGTAGAGTGACAGAGGAGAGGGCCAGAAAGTAAAGCCCCACTCATTAACTGGGCTGGTGGGTTTGAATGGAGGTGTAAGGGCAAGGGGACATGGTTCTGAAGTTCTACCTGTAAAGTTAACTAGTTAGGTAGATCTTCCGTGAAACAAAGTTCATGGTATCTAATATAAACACTTGCTCTTAGTTATTTACTATGATTCTTATTTCTCCTTCCCCATCCTTCTGTATGCCCTTCAGCAGCTATCTGGTGGTTTTATGGTGAAAAATTAAGCTTGAACGTGTCACCAGGGAGCAGCAGATGCTGAAGAATTTGGAAGGGCAAAGAGATCCTTCCTGTGTCAAGAGTTGCGCCTCTGCCCAGTGCTGCACACAGGGAGGTAGGTTAGATCGCAGCAGAGTGATGGCTTCATGGAGAATGGTCCTTCGAAAGATGAGGCCATCCTGCAGGAAGCTGCGTGCAGAGTGGTGTCGTTACAATAGCAGCCCTCCCTCCCAAGGCCCCGGGGCAGGGCACTTGGAACTGATAACTGAATCAAAGCAGAGGCCTGGGGGCATAAAAGACTTGAGAGACCTCCCAGTAAGTGGCTGCAGGCCTGAAGGGTGGTTTTCACATGTGTGATCTTCTGAAGGGCTTGAAGCTCATGTGTAGGTTTTCTTGAACCTGTAGTTGACGTGAAGCTTGGAAAAGGGATTCTCTTCCCATCTCTGTCAGAGAGCTGGATTGGGACAGAGTGTGAACCTGCTGTTTCTCAGCTCTGGTAGAGTCACTCACAAGTGAGTCTGTGAATCTCTCTGAGTTGTCAATTCTCTCATGTCTTAAGTCAGAGCAGAAGAGTAATCCTTGCCTCCCCACCTGCCTTAGAACTGGGTGGTTATAACGGTCGAAAAAGGCGTTAGAAGTGAGTAGGCTTTGAAAATGCAAAATCCTACAAACCCTTGATCATGTTCCAGATGGGAGAGACCAGTGGGCCTGGAACAGATGGACAAGGACGTGTTGCAGCCACTATTATTGCTAGCTATTCTCAAGTTAGCACATGGTGACCCTCTGCACAACAGAACAGAACTCTGCCTGGTCTTGCACCATCCCATGAATAGTTACAGACCAGGCCATTTCCATCCAGAGGGCTTTAATTAGCTGCCTTTTGAAGTCAATGGCCAGGCCTTTCTTTGTAGTCCATTTGAGACCAGAAGATCCACATCTTAGCAACATGCGGGTCTCCATTGGCAGAAAATAGGAAGCTATGCATGAAGCATAGTGCCCAGACATTGAAGTCCAGCACTTCACTTGAAAGGCAAGATTCCTACCATTGAAACAGCGCTGTCCCCCAATAGGATAGGGGGTCTCCATAGTTGGAGCCTGGCATACCCCTTGCAAACATTTAGCAGATGGTGGTGAAGAGATGCCCAGGCTTTCCAGGATGAGTTCCAGCATCAACATTTTAAAAGTGTTCTCCACATAAGTCTAATGTACACCCAGGACTGCAAAGCACAGTTAAGCCAATCATCCTGATTAGGTAGTCTAAGCCTTACAAGCAAAACAAAAGCCAGATACAGATGTGGTGGTAGAGAAAAAGCTCTCCTTCCAAAATACTTGCTGAGACAAAGACAAATTACCGCATCTAATCAAGAGACTTTCAGAGCTAAAGTGCACCTTACCTGAGCCATGCTATTTCCAATCGCTTTGTGCACATGTGTAAAGAAAGGTGCCCTGGTAGTGTAGCGGGTTATGCCTTGGTCTACTAAATGCCGGGCCAGCGGTTCAGACCCGCTAGCTGCTCCATGGGAGAAAGAGGAGGCTTTCCACTCCCATAAACGTTTATAGTCACATAAACGCACGGCTCGGGGCTGCTCTATCCTACAGGGTCAATCAATGGTGGTGAGTTTTTCTATGTGCGCGAAAGCTGGTTAATGGAGAACCAGAGACAAAGTGGTGCATTTGAACTAGGCTGTTGGTGAAGAACACTGAAAGGTCAATGGACTGCCAGAAGAACAAACAAATCTGTCTTGCCGTAATGTTCCTTAGAAATTTCATCCTCAAGATCAAAAGACTTCATCTCACCTAATTTGTACATGTTATCAGGAGAGGAAAAAAGAGGAAGATCCTCCATGAGAAAGATTGACACAGTGGCTATAACAAGGGGCTTGACATAAGAGTGATTGTGAGATGCACTGGATATGAAGTGCTGGCCCCTCATGACAACAATCAGGAGATCCACGTCTTGCCTGTCGGTTTATCATATTATGGTGGTTTGTGTGTTGCTGTGATGCTGGAAGCTATGCCACCAGTAATTCAAATACCACCAGGGCCACCCCAAGGCAGGTTTCAGCAGAGCTTCCAGACTGAAAAAGACTAAGAAGAAAGACCCAGTGGTCTACCTTAGAAAATGAGCACATAAAAAACTATGGATGTTGCAGTTAGGCTTTATGTCAACTTACACGTGTGTGAAAGTGTGGGCATAGAGATCAACAGATCAATCAGGTCACAGCCTGATGGAGTCTGCTTGGAGGTGTGGTCTTTTCTATAAGAGAGACACTGGGAAGTTCTCTCCCTCGCTGGCCCTTTGCCTTCCTGTTCACTGGGACTCTATGTCTATCTCCAGGGATGGCTCCGGGTGGGTCACTGACCCAAGAAGTCAAATTCTGAGTTGCTAGCGCCCTGCATGCAACTCTGCATCCACCAGCCTGTTAGCTTCCTGCCTCCAGCCTCATCTTTCTGCAGCTTCAGCCTTTAGCTAAGTGAGTCTGAAGAGGGCTCCGCCTCGCATCAGACTCATGGACTTGAGTTGAACTGGGCTGGGATGCCTTCCTGACATAAAGTCACTTCTTGATATGAAGTTCTTTCTGATGTATATATGAGTGTCACTGGCCTTGTTTCTCTAAACAACCCAGCCTAACACAATGGATCACAACAGAATATTGTTTGAAATAATGCTGGTGGATGAGCCCTCTGTATTGGAAGACATGCAAGGTACTTGGTGGCCGCAGCCATGGACTTGAACCTATCAATGATTGTGAAGACAACTTTTCCTGCTGCTGCCCGTGAGTCAGTTGTGAGTAGTTGCTGCCTGTATGTAACTAGTAACAGCAACGAGGAAAACTGTGAGTCTTCAAACATAATGTGCTTAAGAATGTCTTGACAAAGAGGAAGAGTCTAGGGATCTACCCCCAAAGAGATTCTAGTCAGGGCAGACTGAAAAGGAACTCGGAAAATTTTAGTAAAATGTGACATCCGCAGGACATGCAGAGTGCCTGGCAGGAGCGAAGTGACAGCCACAGTGGGCCTCCTGTGAGGGCTGCACGGCTCTAGCGGGCTCTGCCTGGTCCCTCCCTCCCTGAGGTGAATCAGCGAGCCAGCAGCCACGGATGGATGCTGGGACCTTCTCCCCTGCTGCCCCAGGACCAGAGAGCGAGGGAAAGGCAGCCTCTCTGTCCTTGCACAGTCTGCGTGCCATGTCTTGTTCCCCTGTCAGGATTTCTGAACCCTATTAGAACCTTGTAGAACCACAGACATATATGCAATAGGACATTACCATAAGGACATTAGGCCACACATACTTGTATTTCAACAAAGAAACTATTGAATAATCAATTCATTGATGAAAAAGCTGAGGCTCAGAGGAATTAAATGTCCATCCCAAGGCCCCAAGGCAAAAGCCGACGCAGCTGGACCTCATACCCTGGCCTCTCAGAATACTCTTGTCGCCCTTAATCTTCCTGGAAGCTGAAAATGGTGACAACGGGAAACCAGAGTAAAGGTACACTTTGAAAATATATATATTTGTGCTGTGGAACATATAGAGAAGCGCAAAAATTACCATGAACTTCCCACACCCATTCCTTTGTCAGATTAAACCTCCCATCTGAGAGCTAAGCTAATTACTAATGCAATTTTACTCATTTCTATTAAATGTCCCAAGGGTCTAACCATGAACTCCCTTACTAAATTACATATTACATTAGAACACATGGCAGAGTAAAGGTACATAAAAGAAAAACCACGATTAAAGTTGGGAAGATGCCAAAGCAAAACATTCCAACAGCTCAGGGCCAGAACCATCCCCACCTTGGCTGAGAGTCTACTGACCCTTCAAATTCACAAGTCCTAGATTATCAGACTGAAACTGCAAAACAGAGCTGCACTTGGGACAATAATACGATCCGTCCAGCAGTCTCTTCTGATGCTGGGTTCGCAGGCTTCTCCTTCCTTCTGTGCCTAACCATAAAGTTGAAGCGATCCAGGGAAAAAACCCACCACGACTTCTGTTCCCACGCTTTGCTCATGAAGGCTCTGGCCTTTGTCCAAAGGCAAGACCAAGTAGCTGTCACTCAACAGAAGTTAACTTAGAAAACTTTGCTCTAAAATGGGCCAGACACAATTCATTGAGTTTGAAACTCTCACACTGACCTCACTGGAAGATTCTAGTCAACCATCGAGTCCCAACACCCCCAAGGTACACTCTTTAACAAAGCTCTTCAAAACAGTAGCACTTGGCCAGAGTCCACACATCCTACTTCACTGCACTGCTATTTGCAAACCATTCATTCCACGTCAAGGAATTGCCTCTGGAAATGTGATCGCCTATGCACGCAAATATTTAGCCCTCTTGCTCTTCAGCAGTGTTGCTTACAATATATCAATATAGAGCTATATATAAAGAGATTGGAACCTCTGTGCCGCACTGGTAGAAGTGTAAAATGACACAACCAGTGTGGAAAATGGTAGGGTCTTTAAAAAGTTGGAACTAGAAATACTATATGGTCCAGAAGTCCCAACCAATACTTGGTATATAGATAGCACATATCCTAGAGAAATGAGCAGAGACACAAATAGATATATGTACACGCATGTTCATCATAGTACTATTCACAATTGCAAAGAGATGGAAACAACCTGAATGCCCATCAATGGAAGAATAGATAAACACACTATGGTACACACACACAATGGAAACTGTACAACCTTAAGAATAACGAGGAATTGGAGAAATACCTCATAAAATGGATGAACCTGGAGGGCGTGATGGTGGACAAATATTGTATGAGACCACTTTTATAAAAAGCCGAGGAAAGGTTTTCACATAAAAAAAACCATCTTTGATGTTCAACAGGGGTGGGAGAGAAAAGGAGGATCAATCACTTACTAAAATTTAGACAAAGGAAACAGAGAAAGAAACCATGTAAGTACCTAAAAATAAAGAATTAAATACATGATGAAAAAAGCATGTGAGAGACCCTGGAAAGGAATAGTGAAATGACACGAGGGGACATCACGAGATAGGGTTAAGGGAAAAAGCGCTGTAGAATGATATATTCAGAGTGATTTTAATTCTGTAATAGGTACATATTTTCCCCAAAGATTACAAGACTATTCAGCAAAATAGAAAGTTGTTGCTGAGAAGTAGGATTATAATTTACTTTTTTCTGTCTTCTCTTACTTATTGATGTCTTTTACATTAAAAAAAATACTTTTATTGGGGGCTCTTACATCTCTTTACCACAAACCATACATTCCTCCAATGTGTCAAGCACAATAGCACCTAGGCCGCTATCAGCATTTTGAAAGCGTTCTCTTACGAAATAAAGCTAGCTACTGGATTGGCCAGAGAAAGGTTAATGTGGTTAATTTTGCTGTTCCCAGTCGGTCTCACAGTGCTATCTAAAGGACTGAACATTTGGGTCCTTAGCTGCACACTACCTGTGGAGGTCAGTGGGCACAGCCCAGACCCTGGGTGTCATGGACAAAGCTGTCAAGAAAGAGTCCAAAGGGACAAGCAAGTTCCAGGGATTGAAAGTATGAGGGGAGAAGAGGGTGGATGAATGACCAGAGATGGACATTTTAACAGGTCAGGTTTAGCAGGTGATTTGCAAAAGTGTAAACAATTTCCTTTGAAAATAGCAAGATGCCTGGCAACAAGTAAGAAGCCAGTCGTGGTTGGAAGAATTCTAGTCTCAAGCCAGTCTGGAAAGACCACTACCAAAACCCTCCCTGCAGACCTAAAGCAATTCTGATAAATATGGGAATGTAGGAATTACTTTGAATCTCTCAGTCCCCAATCCTATCCGCCAACTCCATTACCAAGAACTTTAAGCAGGACATTGCTTTGAAAAAATGTGCAGAATGACCTTCCTCCAAAGTATTTCACCATTACCTTTTAGTCAGTTTGTCATCCGATGATGGCTTGCTTACCTTTATGGTGTCAGAAATGGTAGCCCTGTTGTTTCAAATAGCAGCAGGATCCAGGATCGCTCATAGTGGAGAGAGTTCAGTAGACTACGACAACCTACTTCTGAAAGCAGTCAACGATGACCGTGTGGATAAAGAACAGACTAGTGTCCAATGGAGCGCTGGAAGAGGAGCACGCAGGCTGGGCGAAATGTTTTGTTCTGTTAAACATAAGTCAGAAATAATGAAACAGTGACTAACAATGGCGTGATTCAAGAGACAGAGATCACTTTCAACCATCATCTTGATTTTGAGCCAATCTCCCAAAGCATTCCACACAGAAGTCTCTCTTTGCGATAACTCTCTCTGCTACAAAGACCAAAACAAAGAAACAAACTCACTACTGTCAAGTTGATGGTGATTCATATTGACCCTATAGGACATGGTAGAAACTCTCTGTGAGTTTCTGAGACTAACTATTTATTGGAGTAGAAAAACCCATCATTCATCAGCAGAGTGAGTGGTCATTTTGAACGGTGGACCTTGTGGTTAGCAACCCAATGCTTAACTACTACAGCACCCCAACTCCAGCCACCAGGCACAAATGATGCATGAGAAGTCTCCACTGCAGACCGTACCACCTCCCTAGTCCACTAAGGTGGCCAGCCATTTCATCAAGCCCTCAATGCCCATTTATCCCAATAGAAAAGTTTCTGTGTTACAGTTGGAGTAATTTTGGAATGAGCACTCCATACAAAAGGCAGAAAAGCTATGAAATCCCTACAGCTTGAAGTCTTGAGCTTACCATTTAATTAGCTCTTTTTTATATCATTTTTCACAGATCTAAGATCTCAAACAATTCGGGGCATCTTGATGTGCTCTGTATTGTTGTATTTGTTAGCCCTGACGACGCAACGGTCGCGGACTCCTCGGGATTTCAATATCCCTCCCCACTTGTCCTCTAGGAGGGGAAAGGCTGGCTCCTCCTCTACCATCATCTCCCCAATGGCCATCCTTCCTTTGGATCCAGAGTCTACCTCCCACAGGAGAGAATAAAAATATCCAAGAGGTACTTTCCTGTCATTCTTTGCAGTAGGTGGCCAAGTGATCCCATTTTGGCCAAGAAGGCATAAGGAAAAGTCTTCTGAGAAATTCATGGTGGAAAATGTGCTTTTCTCAGAGAAATAGTAATACAGGGAGAGGACTTTCTTCCCACCACCCTCCTCTTTGTGAGGCTGTCATTGTAAGACAAAGCTGGGAGCTACCGCAGCCGCTGGGAGAGATGAGAAGAGGCACTGTTGACTCACTATGGACGGCAAGGCTGAAAAGGAACAGAGCCAGGAAGCACGGGCTACTGGGCAAAACCCGGGTTGGTTTCTGCTAGACTTCTTCAGGGAGATAATCCAGGTCTGCATGTCTTTGTTTCAGAAAACTTTTACTTGCATGTTCAGTTAGTTACAGCTAAAAGTATGCTACCTCATTCTGGCAGAGACTCCAATGTCTCCCCAGACCTCAGGGCTTTCTTGGCCTCTTCAAGTGCCTTTCCATGAGTCAAAGCATGAAGGGTATTCCAGTCGTGAGCATTGCTTCTGAAACACTTCACCAACTTTGGAGCCTCCCGAAGAGTAGCAAAGGAGTATTTCTCAATGCTCTGAAAGCTTCCCCGTGGCTCAACAGAAAGTCTCAGAGACAGAAAGTCATGTAAAGTTAGAAAATTCTAAAGGAAGAGCACAGTGCACATCTCTGAAGCTGAGGGAATGAAGAAAACATTAGAGCCTCTAGTTGTCACATTGAAGGGATCTTCAGTGAAAATGTCTGAATAAGCAAGGAATCAATAGAAGATAGAAGGACGGAGTCACTATACCAGAAATAATTGGCCGGAGTTCAGCCATTTCCAGAGATAGCATCTGAGAAGAACTAATGATATTGAAAACAAAGAAGCCACAGCTGCATTAAAGTCACTGGTGAAAAACAAGGCTCCAAGAAGGAACAGAATATCAACCGCCGTTTTCCAACAAGCAGATGCAGTGTAGAAGGTGCTCACGCATCCGTGCTAAGAAATTTGGAAGACAGGTGCCTGGCCAACTGGCTGACAGAGTTCAATATTCATGCCTATTTCAAAGGAAAGTGATCAAATAGAATGTGGGAATTATCAAACAATATTATCAATATCACACAGATGTAAAAGTTTGCTGAAGACAATTTGAAAGTGGTTATAGCAGTACAACAACAGGGAACTGCCAGAAATTCCAGTCTGATTCCGATGAGGAAGTAGAGTGACATCATTGATGACGTCAGGTGAATCTTGGTTGAAAGCAGAGAATATAAGAAAAATGTTTACATGTGTTTTATTGGCAATCCAAAAGCATTTAACTGTGTGGATCATACCAAATTATGAATATCACTGTGAAGAATGGCAATTCCTAAATAATTAATTGTGCTCATTTAAAATCTGCTTATAGACCAAGAATCAGTTCTTCCAATAGAACATAGAATACTTCCTAATTTAAAAATATGAAAGGTGGGCTTCTGGGTTATATTCTTTCACCATACTTATTCAGTCTGTCTGGAAAAAGATAAAACTGTCCGATCCCATAAAGATATAGTCTCAGCACCCCCTTACTGAAGGGTTGTGGGAAGGAGATGAGCCAGTCAGGGTGCAGGGTAGCAACGATGAAACATATAACCTTCCTCTAATTCTTAAATGCTCCCCCCCCCTTCCCAATTCTACCTTACAAATCCGGCTAGACCAGAGGATGTACACTGGTTCAGATAGCAACTGGAAACACAGGGAATCCAGAAGAGATGATCCTTTCAGGACCAGTGCTGAGAGTGGCGATGCCTGGAGGGTGGAGAGAATGTGGGGTGGACAGGGGGAACTGATTACAAGAATCTTTGTATAGCCTCCTCCCTGGGGGATGGACAGCAGAGAAGAGGG
>NW_022103900.1:51028954-51110216 GCF_000313985.2 Echinops telfairi
TGAAGCCAGAGAAGCCAAGTAGAGACTCCTGCCAGCGCTGAGATGCTTATAACGCCACTGGATCCAAAGACTTTCTACCCACTAGCCTGTGATTGTCCTGCATTCGGCATCATTGCATGTGTTTCGTGAGTCTGAAGACGACTTTATGGATTGCTGTTGCACATGTGGGCTAATGTTGGACTTATGGCCTTGGTCTGGACTGGGCTGGGATGTTTTCTCAATGTTCAATTGCTCTTGTAAATAAATCTCTTTTTTATACACATATGTGTGTCCATGGATTTGTTTCTCTAGTCTACTCAGACTAACACAATGATAAAAATGGAAAGATTAAAGTCAAGGATTTCATTAAACTTAGATCCACAATCAAAGCCCATGAAAAAGCAGCCAAGAAATTAAACAACATATTGCATTGAGCAAATATACCACAAAAGACCTCTTTAAAGTGTTAAAAAGCAAAGGTATCACTTTGAGGACTAAAGGTGCCTAACTCAAGCCATAGTACTTTAATTGCTTCATACACATACACATAATGGTTTATATGTTAGACTGCTAATCATGAGGTCCGTAGTTTGAAACCACCAGCTGCTCCTTGGGAGAAAGAGGAGGCTTTCTACTCCAGCAAAGAGTTATAGTCTCAGAAACATCACAGGGGCAGTACTACCCTCTATATAAGGTTCACTGAGTCGGCATCGATTCGATGCCAATGAGTCATTTTTGTTTTGCATGAGATTGCTAGACAATGAATAAGAAAGATAATAGAACCGCTGCCTCTGAATGATGATGTTGGCAAAGAATGTGAAATATACTATGGATTCCCAGAACAAATAAATCTATCTTGGAAGAAATATAGTCAGATGTTCCTTACAATCAAGGATGACAAAACTTCACATCATGTACTTCGGACATGTCCACAGGAAGTACCCGTCCCTGGAGAAGGACATCATGTTTGGTAAAGTGAATGGCCAATAACAACAAAAAGAGAAAGCCCCTCATTGAGATGGATTGACACAGGGGCTGCAATAATGAATGTATACATAGCAAAAATTGTGAGGATGGTGTAGACTGGCCAGTATTTCTTCTGTTGTTTCCTGGGTCCTACCGTTTGGAAATAACTCTACAGCACCTAACACCAAAAAAGATATCCAACGTTACCTATTGCTATGTAACAAACTATCCAAAAGTTTAACTAACAAGAGCAATTAGTTGTTTGTTCATAATTTGGATTGGGCTCAGCTAGGACAACCCATCTTTGCTCCACATGGAGGCAGTAGGACTCACTTTGAATTTGCAATTCTTTGGCAGGTCAGCTGGAGGTTGGCTGACCCTGAAGAGTCTTGCGCATGTGTCTGACAGGTGGCCGGGGCTGTCAATGTGAGTAAGTTGGTTCTCCTCCATGGCCTGTTCAGCTCAGGTTCTTCCATGGCAGCTGGGCTCCAAATGGGTAAGAAAGCTGCCAAGCCTGAGCTTGACGTCACCCTTTGTTCCTACCACATTGTGTCGGTCAAAACAAGTCACAGTGCCAGCCCAGCTTCAAAGAAGGATTCCACCTCTTGATAAGAGAAGCTGCAATTATTGATGGCTTGGTGGTCTACAAATTCAGGTGCTAAATGCCAAATCAGCTGTCTGAACCCACCAGAAAGATGAGGCTGTCTGCTCCCATAAAGATTTCAAGTCTTCAAAAAAAAAAAAAAAAGATTTAAAGTCTTGGAAACCCAAAGGGAAAATTATACTTTGTCCAACAGGGTCACTATGAGTTGGCACTGACTCAATGGCAGTGAGTTTGTTTTTTGGGTTTTGTTCTTTTAATGTCTACACTGGGAGACATTGTATTGCAGTGAGGAAAGCACTTGGCTACTAGCCACAAGGTTGCTGGTTCAAATCCACTAGAAACCCACAGGAGAAAGATGGGCTTTCTACTCCCATAAAGATTTATGTCCTTGGTAATTCTTTGGAGCATTTCTACCCTGTCTTATAGGGTCGCTATGAGTCTGAATCCACTTGATATCGGTATGTCTTGCCATGGGTATGTTTAAGGAGTCCTGGTGCCTGATTTCTAATCTAAAGGTCAGAATTTCTAATCCACAGCTCCCTTGAGGGGAAAAGATGTGGCAGCTTGCTTCCCTAAAGATTTCCACCTTGGAAACTCTATAGGAAAGTTCTATCTTACCTAGAGGGCCACTGTGAGCTGGAATTGACTGAAATAAGTTTAAGTTTAGTCTATTTAAAAACTGTTGTTGTTGGGCCTCCACTCAAGTACTCCCTCAATGCAAGAATACTTTCTTCTAGTAAATTGGCATTCTATGATGCTCACCTTCCCGACAACCACTGAGGACAGAGCGGGTGAATGAGCAAGTGTGGTGAAGAAAGCTGATGGTGCCCAGCTATAAAAAGATATAGCATCTGGGGTCTTAAAAGCTTGAAGGTAAACAAGCGGCCATCTAGCTCAGAAGCAACAAACCCCACATGGAACAACATATCAGCCTGTGTGATCGCGAGGTGTCGAATGGATCACTGAAGACAATGGGGTGCATAAGCAAATGTGGCGAAGAAAGCTGATGGTGCCTGGCTATCAAAAAGTATAGCATCTGGGGTCTTAAAGGCTTGAAGGTAATCAAGCGGCCATCAAGCTCAGAAGCAACAAATCCCACATGGAAGAAACACACCAGCCTATGCAACCACGAGGTGTCGAAGGGATCAGGTAGAAGGCATCATCAGAACAAAAAATCTTACCATAGTGAATGATGTGGGGAGTGCGGAGTGGAGACCCAAAGCCCATTAGTAGGCCACTGGAGATCCCCTTGCAGAGGGGTCTCAGGGAGGAGATGAGCCAGTCAGGGTGCGATGTAACAACGATGAAAAATACAACTTTCCTCTAGTTCCTAAATGTTTCCTCCCCGCTCCCACTACCATGACTCGAATTCAACCTTGCAAGTCTGGCTAGACCAGAGGATGTACACTGGTACAGATAGGAACTAAAAATACAGGGAATCCAAGGCGGATGAGCCATGCAGGACCGGTGGTGTGAGTGACGAAACAGGGAGGGTAAAGGGAGAATGGGTAGGAATGAGGGAACCGATTACCAGGAACTGTATGTGACCTCCTCCCTGGGGGACAGACAACCGAAAAGTGGGTGAAGGGAGACGTCGGACAGGGCAAGATATGACAAAATACCAATTTATAAACTATCAAGGGCTCATGAGGGAGAGGGGAGTGGGGAGGAAGGGGAAAAATGAAGACCTAATGTCAGGGGTTTAAGTGGAGAGAAAATGTTTTGAGAATGATGTACAATTGGGCTTTACACAATTGATGTGTGTATGGATTGCAATAACAGTTGTATGAGTTGTATGTAAAATGTTTTAAAAAAGAAAGAAAAAAAAAAGCTTTCCGGGTTTAAAATACCATAACCCAAAAAACAAAACAAAACAAAAAAAAACTGTTGTTGTTGGCTGCCCCTGAGTCAGCCCCCAACTCCTGGCAAACTTATGCGCAACTGAACCAAAAATTGTTTGGTCCTGCACTGTGCCCATGATTGTTGTGAATCTGATCTTTAAGATCCACAAGGTTTTCTGATGTTTGATCACCAGGCATTTCTTCCTGGTCTCTCTTGGTCTAAAAGCTCCACTGAAACCTGTCCGGCATCATAGCAACACACAAGCCACTGCTGACAAATAGGCAGTGGCTGCACAAACATGCCTTGGCTGAAAGGTAAGGTGGACCTCCTGCTAGAAATACAACATGCCACCACTGAAGAACCACTGCACCTGCTCACTCACCTCTGGAAGCAAGGCGCTGATGAAACCTTCCTCCCAGGGTTGACACGTGACTCAAATGGGGAGGGAAATGTGTGGTACCAGGTACAGCAGAGGGACTCAACATAGCCCACACTGCCCAAGATTCTGCGCTTCAGAACCTGCATCTGTAAAATGGGTGGCTGGGATTGAGTTGGATCAAGGGCGTTAACCTAAGCTTCAGCCTGGTCCACTCTTGTTTGACCCCACCCCCTGCTGAGAAACTGCATTTCCACCCACATACACTGAATGAGGATCTACATTTTAATTTTGTGAGTGGGTGGAGAAGTCAATAAATCTTGTTAAAATGTAGATTCTGATTCAGAATATCTGGGGTGGAACTGCAGCTTCTCAGCAGGGCCTTGAGCAGGTTCAATGCACTGGGCAAATGCCAAAGCTTACAGGGTGAAGGCGGCCAGGGAGAAAAACCTCTCAAGATTGAGGACTTGGGCAGGTGGTTACGTACTGGGCGGCTAGTCTCAAGGTGAGCAATCGGAAACTACCAACCAACCACTCCTTGGAAGAAAAATGGGGCATTTATTCCCGTAAGTCTTGGAAACCCGCACGGCAGGTCTACCCTGTCCTAGAGGATCATTATGAGTCTGTATCAAGATGGTAGTGAATTTGTTTTCTGTTTTTTGCCTCCTGACAGTATTTTGGAATGTAGCAGGATTGAACATTAACCCATGAAAATCCGTGGGTCACAATGAATCCATCTGGGCTACGTTTGCTGAGTGTGCGTGGGGTCACCATGATTTGTGGGGTGGGGATGAAGTTGGCAGCAGCTCGCAAGAACCACATAGACCTTAGAGCTGAATCTGAAGGAGCAACTTGTCCACAGTCACAACAGCTAGTGAGAAATGGAGCCAATATCCAAGCCCAGTTCTTTGTGTGTCTAAAGCCAGGCCTCCTTGCCTGCCTGCCTGCCTGCCTCTGACCCCTTCTCACCTCCCTTTCTCCATCACACCTTTCACCTCTGCATTAGGACACACCAGCACTCCTGGCTCGTCTCTCTCTCACCTCTCGTTGTCTGACCCCGGCCAGTAACTTCCACTTCCACATGAGTCCCAAGGCCCGTATTTCCATATCACATATCATATCACAGTCATAAAATAGCTTGATCTACAGCAGGATGGGGTCCAATTACAACTCACATAATTGACGAGAGAGAGCCATTCGTCACAGTGGTCCTGGGAGTGGAGGTCCTGGGAGTGATTCCATTTGTTGGACCGCTTCCTATTGGTTTCAGCCATGGCTCACTCACAGTCTGTCCAGATCCCAGTGGAGTTGCTGGGACATTTCACAAGTTATCGAACACATGCATTAAGGATATCTAATAGCAGCCAAGGAGCAGAAGTCATTATGTGAGAATAAGGTACATCACAGGAAATGAAATTTTTGGAGTGACAAAGTGGGAAAATGGCAATAACCTCCTCCATCCCAACCCACTCCGACCCACCCAATAAACCTGGGGCCTTGGTAAAGTCACTTTCCGACACGGCGCTGACCTTTCACAACCCGTCAGCCACTAAATAATGTGGCAGGTGCTCAGTGCCTTGCTCCTTGAACTAGTCTGCCCACATTGTGTGCTGTTGTTCTCTGGGTCACGAAGGAGGAAACCAGGTTTTCTCAGGAGCAATCTTTCCCTTCTCAGGATGGAGAGGTAAATAAGATAACCCAGGCTTTAGACTTAAGTAAAAGAATTTGGTTTGTGTTTGATTAGTCTCTATGCTTCCCAGTGATTGCATGCTGGGCTGCTAACTGCAAGGCCAGCAGTTCAAACCACTAGCAGCTCCACACGTGTAAGATGGGGTTTTCTACAAGTTATAGCTTCAGAAGCCCACAGCGGCATTCTGTCTGTTTTCTAGGCTGGCTCTGAGTCAGAATTGATTCAATGGCAGTGTGTGTATAGCACTTAAAGATGGGCTCGAACAGGACAGAACAGAATAGGAATTTTAGAGGTCTGGTTGCCCAAACTGTCAAATTCAACCCATACATGGGCTTTGTCTGATGTATACAGTGTTTGTTTGCTTGCTTGTTTTTCTACACATGGCTAGACCATTTTTACAAAACAAAACCGACTACCATTGTTCTATGCCCAAGTCAATCCGTGCCCCAGTCAGTGCTCAACCGAACGAAGCACTGCCTGGCCCTGTGCCTTCTCACCACTGGTTTTAAATCAGATGATGCTCCATTGGGACCCACGGGGTTTTCACGGCCTGGTGTTCACAAATGATCTCCCAGCCTTGCCTTTCAGTCCTCAGCCCCACTGGAACCCACAGAGCTTCACAGCGACATGCAAGTCTCCAGTGACAGGAAGTGTGGTGACTGCGAATCACACCCAGGCTCCCGCGTGGAAGGTGAGAATTGTACCACTGAGTCATCACTGCCTCCAACACCACACTCGGACAATTCCACTTCTTAAAAAACTACATGTTCCAACGTTCCTTTTACAAAAAAAAAAAGGCAATCCTGAGCCAGCTTCTGTGTGACAAGAGGTAGGTGACACTAAGGAGGAGCTGCTCTCCTGGGACAAAGGAGGCCTGCCCTCTGCTGACCACCATGGTCCCACTCATGCCTACTGACTCCAGGACATTAGGATGAGGGCCACTGGTCCACACCACTCATGTATGTCTTCCACTTGAGAAAAATGCCAGTAACATGCCTCGGGCTATTCATTCAATGTAGTCAACAAATACGTGTAACTCCGGGTCCTCCTGGACTTTAGTTTGCACTGAGAGGAGCTGACAGTAAACCAAGTCGGGGAAATATACACTATGCCAGGGTGATGCGTGCCACGGAGAAGAGCGAAGCCGGGAAGGGGCACGATGGGGAGCTACAATTCTAAAAGGGGCGAGGAGGAAAGCCTCACTCCGAAGATGAAGAGCGGTTGAGCATAAGCCCAAAGGATGGGAAGGAGGGAGCCCGGGAAATCTCTAGGGGAGAGCATTCCATGCCGCAGAGAGGGGCATACCAACAACACAGCATGTCAGTGAAGGTCTGGAACTCAAATTCTGCCCCTGAGTCCCAAGAGTGGCTTCGCTTCTGCAGCCCTCTGTGATCCTCATCCTAAAGACAGCTACTTGAGGATCCATTTTTCTAGGACACCAGTCACCTGGATTTCCAAACAAGTCTCAGACACGCTGAGTGATAAACCTAGATTTCTGCCAACCTTGTAAAGGAGAGGATTATTCTCTCTACCCAAAGCTTCACAATGGGAGCCTTTTATTCAGAAGTCACCACCCTTCTCCCCCCACCCACCCACCTTGGCATGCTTAATTAGAACTCTGATTTTCCTCTCCTTCAGAAACTCATTTACTGCCCGAAGTAGGGAATCCCTATAGTGGGGATGGATTTGTGCCGAACTGACTGTTCTTTCTGACCAAGCCCTTCACAAGCCAAACCGCTATGACTGGAAGTTCCAACCCTCAGTGGAGGCCAAAGCCAAACAGACTGATTGGGCTGGAATCCGCAGTTGTGTGGCCCTACTATGAAGGGCACTGGCCACTACCCTCCTGTTCTACCTACTTGAATGCTGCCCTAACCTTCTCCCCACGGCCCCACCACCCACCATCCATCGGCTACTTTACCATACTGTGGTGGCTTGCATGTTACTGTGCTGACAGATGCTATGACACTAGCATTCCGAATACCAGCAAAGTCACTTGTGGTAGACCCATATCAGCAGAACTTCAGACTAAGAATAGAGAGAAAAAAATCAACCAATAAGAGCCCTAGGGATTATAACAGAGCACCATGCAACATAGTACTAAAAGATGAGGCCCCTGGGTGGAGAAACTCAAACCAAATGCATTGCCATTCAATTGAGTGTGATTCATGGCAACCCTATGGGACCCTGTAGAACTGCCCTGTGGGTTTCTGAGACCATAACTCCTTACGGGAAAAAAAAAAAGTCTCATCTTTCTCCCACTGAGCAGCTGGTAGTTTTGAACTGCTGGCCTTGCAGTTAGCAACCCAACGCATAGCCACGATACCACCAAGGCTCCTGATGGACAATGGCCACAACAATGGGCACAAACACATCCAAAACACAAAGGTGGCACAAAGGTGGCACAGGACCGGCACTGCTTCATTTCACTGCATATAATGCTGCTTCACATTGGACCAAACAGAAAATTCACCCATCCCACCCCACCCCACCCAGCAGGGTTACACTTAATGCCTATGTGGTTGTTCCATTGTTTTTATTGGCATTGATTGTCATTCCGGTTCACATGTACCCAAATTGCAGGATTAAATGAAAAACAGAAGCAGAAAGAATTACTCTTTTTGAGCCCCTCCAGAATCCCACTACCCAGCGATAAGCACTGGTAACTCTCCTGGCTGACTGCTTTTTCCTAAGCCTCAGAGATTTATACTGGCCATTTTCATGTCTCTAAAACGTTTCCCTGCCATGATGCGGTCTTCCTCAAGAGTGCTAGAAGCAAAGGCTAAATAGAGCCGTTAGAAGACACAGAAAGGCAGGCAGTCCATCTAACGTGGCTAGTCCCTTTGAAGTCAGTGCACTCCATGTCTGTGCCCAGCCAGTTGGTGCTGAATCTGCAGATGGAGTAAGGGGCTGGTCAGCCCCTCCGAGCTCCTCCTGAATCCTATGGACAGATTGCAGAGAGGGTGGTTGCAGCAGCCCTCCCGCCCTCCCTCATGGTCATTGAGTCAATTCCGACTCACAGTGACCCAAGAAGACAGGGTAGAACTGCCCTTGTGGGTTTCCTGTCTGATGTCATCATTTACTTTTAAACATTTCCGCAGTATATAGCAACATATGTGCTTGCTTATTTAGACTGACTTGTTGCTCCCTCTATCGTAACATTGGGGGGGTGAGAGATGTCAGAAAGGCCACATCCCATAGTCATCTCATGCATCTGTTTTCTGCTTTGTGATCACAAGTTTGAACTTGCTCAATAGAATTGGATATATTAGAAAGTAACTTTATTGGTAATGTAGGAGGCCTGTTGGTAGATGCTAGAAATAGGTTCTCATTGGTCAGTTATAAGGACTGGTTAAAATGAGATATACTTCCCATCTGGTGGCATAGTGGTTATGAGTTGGACCATTAACTGCAAGGTCAGAGGTTCAAAGCCACCAGCCACTCCATGAGAGAAAGAGGGCTTTCTGCTCCCACAAAGAGTCTGTCTCAGAAACCCCCAGGGCAGTTCTACTCTTATAGGGTTGCTATGAGTCGGCATCGAATCAGTGGCAGAGTTTTTGAGTTGCATGTGCTGAGTTTAAGAATATAATAAGACATTTCACCGGGGTATTTGATCAACAAACAATTAGGTGTTCAGACAATATTCTGAACAATTTTGATTGCCTAATGTCAAGTATAGAAGGACAATAATCCTTGGTGTATTATTGCATTGGCATTAACTAAACTTTAGATGTAACGTGGTGGCTCAGACATCTGAAAGGACAGAGAGCTCAACAGCATGCACTTTTTTCACAACTAATGCAAAAGTTGGAGACATGACTAGCTCCAAGCACCATGGTATCTGTGGGTAAGAACCAAGCCATCTCCCAGGAACTCTGTAGCCATTTCAGCTACTAACACCAAAGGGAATTGACCCCTCTTAGACAGACACATTTTTTCTTCCTATTTTATGTATTTCTGAAATGTCCACACTGAGCAGGCCATAATCATATTTTGGGAAAATTAAGTTAATCTTTTCCTATTAACATTAGAGAAGAAAGATGCAAGTTCTCCCCTACCCACACTTTATCAACTTCAATTTGGCTCCTTTGCTTAAGAGTGGGATGCTTGTAGATCTAAGCAGTTGTTACCATGACTAATTACCATTACTCTTCCTCCCAGATTCAAGGGTCAGTGTTAGGGAAACTTCAATGCATCAGTACCTTTATTTATCTACCCTGGATTTCCAGGTAGAAGTAATTTTCCTGCCATACATTCACATAACTCCCATAAAACTGGTACAATAAATAACTTCACTAGGGACAAATTTTGGAGCCCTGGTGGTGTAATGGTTTATGCGTTGGGCTGCTAACCACAAGGTCATCAGTTGAAAACCACCAGCTACTCCAAGTGAGAATGATGAGGATTTCTACTCCCATGAAGGAAACCCACAGTGGCAATTCCACTCTGTCTTTCTGGGCCGCTATGAGTTGAAAATGACTCAATAGCAATGGGAGGGACAGGTTGCTTTGATAGTGGAAGCTAAGACTCTGGTATTTCAAATACCAGAAAGGTCACCCTTGGTGGACATGGTTCAATGGAGCTTCCCGATTAAACTAGCCTAGGACTACAACTTGGCCAATCTAATTCTAAGACATTAGTCAGTGAAGCCCTTTGGGTCACAACAAAATATCATCTGCCATCATGTGAGAAGATGAATCCCCTAGGTCACAATGTACTCAAATACACAGTAGCCACAGCAAGGAACTCAAGCACGCCAGTGATCAAGAAGATGGCTCAGGACAGTAGCATTTCTCTCTGTTGTGCGCACATGGGTCCCCGTTAGTTGTTGCCAACTGAGAGCAGCTACCAACAGAAGTCAGTGAATCAGCACACAAGTTCATGGCTTTTCAGGTAGTATCTCACAGGCCTCTGCGTAGGATGCTCTCTACTGAACAATTTTAATGGGAGGCTGGGTATGTTCCATGGTGCTGCATCTATAGACAGAGTTCTCAGAGACGGGGGTTCTGGAGCTTCTCAACGCTGAATGACTTCATCAAGGGGGAGGTGGCACAGGGTGGGGCCTAAGAAGAGTTTCCAGGAGAGGTCCTTAAATGTTGATTATTCAGAAGGCCTTTGAAGGGGGCACTTTGGGTAGAAACTGTTCCCTTCTAGGAAGAAGAGCACAGCAAAGAGAGCCTGCCCTCCTGCCCACTAAATGCCAACAGCCACCTGCCCTCTGCACCAGTCAGCATCACTGCCATCACCAGAGGGAGGGTGGTGGGAAAACAAAAGAAAGTAACTGAGTTGGAAGAAATATTGAGATCGTGAAAAAGAAAAACTGCCTGATTCTGGGAGCAACCAGAAACCCTGGAAGAGGCCACAGAAGATAGTGTATGCACATCCCTACCGCAGGGACGGGCTTGAAAGTGAAGGCTTAGGGGCTTAGCCTGGTTGAGAAACCAGGCAGGAGGCTAGCGGCTGACCATGGGCTTATCTTGACCTTGAGCACACTGAGAGCCTTGAGTGAGGAGGAAGGAAAGCCAAGGAGTTATCAGCGACTCTGCAGTAGCCCTGAAGGTCAAAATGCCCAAAGAGAAAGCAGGATGCTACCCACCGTGGAAGGAGGGGAGGAAGTCAGGCCTGGGTGTCAAGGTCGGAGGACAGAGCAGCAGACAGAGAAGGAGTTTGAATGAGTGTGTTAGCAACCCAAGTCTCATCCAGCCAGGCTGAGAAACAAAGGCAGACCCTGGATAGAAGAGGGAAGGGGAAGTTTTTACTTTGATCACGCAAAAAGCAAGTCTGGACTACAGTCACCAAGGCGAGTTCTTGAAAAAAAGAGGATTTTCCGTTTTGTACCAGTTGAGAACAATTATGAATTGTGACGTGGATTCCAGGGAATGGCCGTGAAGATGCATTGGGCTGGGGGTTTGGATGGTCTCAGGAAATGGCTGCCGGACCTCCCACTTCCCGATGGTGCCCGAGTTGATCTGGTGACATCCTTCTGGTGACTTTTGGTTCTTTTTACTCTGGGGTGACCTGACCATTGTGACTGTTCTTTTGAGCATGCCCAGTAGGCCCGATCTAATCATAACCGACACTTGCTTGCTGTGGTGGGATACTTTCTAGGGAAGAGAGGGCTCAAGATAGACAGGTTGTCAGGAAGGGAAGTACAGGTTCATTATGGGCAATAGATGAGGTAGCCAATGCATCACATTGGGGAGATCTGTTGCATAAGACCTTTTGGAAGTGTTGAAAACAAGGGTGTTGCTTCGAGAACTACGGTATGCCTGACCCAACACCAGGGTAGATTCCATTGCTTCGTATGCACATGAATGTTGGACAGTGAACAAGAAACGCTGAAGAAGAATTGAGGCATTTGAATTGGGGTTTTGGAGAAACATATTGAATGTACCATGGACTCCTAAAAGAACCAACAAAGCTGTCTTGGAAGAAGTACAGCCAGAACACTCCTTAGAGGCAAAGATGGTGACACTTCATCTCACATACTTTGGGCATGTTGTCAGGACAGACCAGTCCCTGGAGAAGGACATCATGCTTAGTAAAGTGGAGGGGCCGTGACAAAGAGGAAGGGGCTCGACAAGACGGACCGACACGCTGATTGCCAACAATGGCCTCACACACAGCAATGATCGTGAGGCTGGCACAGGACCAGGCAGTGTTCCATTCTGTTGTCATATATAGGTTCACTGTGAGTCAGAACCGGCACAGGGGCGGCACCTAACAACGACGGCAATATGAGGTAAGATGTGTAGCCCTCCTGTGACAACACCTCTTCTGTCTCAAGGGAACGCTGTGGCATTTACCGCGTTTACAAGGCTAAGCAAGTTGGGGCGTGGTCCCAAGGGAAGATCATAGTGAATGAATGGAGTGTTGGCATCAATGGGAACAGGCTTTGGAGCACCCCACCACAGGCAGCTTTCCTGCTCCCACTGAAGACAATCGCAGAGGCTTGATTGGGCTTAAAAGGCCAAGTGTAGAACCAGAGTGGAAATGGTTTAGGCACAGCCTTCCCTGGAATCAGGAAATTGTCCTGAGTCATTATTTCAGAAAGTGTGATCCTCAGTCTGCTTATCCCAGATGATCGTTATTGAATAAATAATGCTCCAACAATGTGCACACCCTCATCTCTCAGTTTGTTTTTCTGCCGTAGTGTATGTGTGGCTCTAATGCTATAAGCTATGGCATCATTATTTTAAATAGCAGTGAGGTTATGCATGACGGACAGGATTCAGTGAGCTGCCACAATCAGAAAAACTGGCAGACGTGTGGTGATCTCCTTCCCAAAATTAGCACACAAGAAATCATTGGAATCACAACAAAATCGCTGTTCAATACAGTGCTTGAAAATGAACTCCTAGCCTGGAAGGCATTCAAAATATTCGACCCACAGCAAGGAGTGCCAGCCGAACAGACCGACCATTGTACAGGTGGCTCCGCGCCAGGCAACATTCCGTTCTGTGGTACACGGGCCACCTTGAGCCAGAGACACCTCAAGGAAATGAACAACCAAACAATGTGAGAAGAGACTGCATCTGCAGCCCCCTCTTGGAGTTCCATTATGTGCTTTAGTTTGTTCAAGGTTCTAAGAACTGCACTAAAGACACCTGTTAACCCAAATACTGCCCAAATAAATGGAACCCTAGGACTCCACTCGCCCCGCCCCCTTAATCTTTTCCCTGTTTCAGCTCCCTACTTCACCTACTGCCTCTCATCCCCCACCTCCCTGCATGAAACACCGATTCCTGTCTTAAAGAACTTCAATGAGCCTTTGCTATACTGTAGAGAAAGTGGGCCTCAGGGAACAGGCTGGTCCTTGCAGCTCGTTGTTACTGAGGAAGAAAGGGGGAATCCCAACGTGCAGTGGGGACTGTAGAGCTGCTAGCTGCAAAGTCAGCCGTTCAAAACCGCCAGCTGCTGCTGGGGAGAAAGATGAGGCTTGGTCCTTCCGTCCAGAGCTGCAGTCTCAGAAACCCACAGCTCCTACAGAGCTGCCATGAGTCTGAACTGACTCAACGGCAGTGGGTTTGGGTTTTTTGGTTTTCTCTCTCTTACTCTCTAATGGGAGCGCTCTCTCTCTCTCTCTCCTTTCCTCTACCTCCCCCTTTTCATTACCCTCTTCCCCTCCGGGCAACTGAACTGACCTCCAACTAGACCTGATTCCACCTCATCCTAGGAGCCCCACCCCACCCCCAGAGATCCCTCTCTCAGCAATCTGCAAGCTATACCAAAGGCTGTGCCCTCTTCCAACAATGATCCAATTAGCAGTCAGCCGCATTTCGCCAGCCTGCAGGCTAATTGGCTCACCAGACAGAGATGGAAAGTAAACGGCACGTATTAAATTGATCTGCTCGGGGTAACAATCTACAAGTAAAAGATTCAGACTGGAAGAGGAGGAAAAAATAGCTTCTTGTTAGCTGCCACCATCTAGAAAATGACCTTTCTCTCTCCGTTTCCCCCTCCTCCCCAATCCCCAGGCAGCCCCAAACAGAGACAGCTTTCCTGTGGCCTTAGATCCATCTGCTGCAAGCAATTGAGTGCTCTGAATGTTTGTCACCCAGTTTAGGGTCATAGGTGGAAATACTTGGTCATTATTTCTAGGAGGTTTTAGCTATGGTTTTGTTGTTTAATTTTCTCTTTCTTTCTTTCTTTTTAAAGCACATTTAGAATCTCCCCCCATGACTTCTCAAATAATCATCACACCACTGAGCCTAGCACACTGTTTCATCATATTCAAACACTGACCACACAGGTGCAGCTCTATAGTCCTTCCCATCCTTAGAGCCCATTCCCCCTGGGTCGCACCTGCCCAGCGATTGTAGTCTAAGTGATATCGATCCCCTGCTCTCCTCCAAAGTGCCTTGCAGAGTGCCAATAATTTTGTCATAGAAACTTTTTATTCCTGGACGCCCTGCAGCTTCATTGGGTTTGGGTAAGTCAAAGCAACAACAGGGGCAAAAGAACAGCAGTTGACAAACTTTCACGTGTACCGAAAGTCAGGCCACCTGTGGAGTGGTTTAGAGAGCGCTGGAGCAAGTGAGAAGAGAGGCCGCTATAAACCAAACTGCAGCCAGGTGCCGGGATCTCTGGATCACCCAGGGCCAGCAGGATTTCCACCTAAGCTACAGATGGTTACATTACAGCAGAACCGGGAGCACCAAGCCCAGGGCTGAAGACTCCTCAGGACCTTGTAGCTGGCTGGCTGTCCCAGAGATGCTGAGAGACCAGACCCTCTCCCGACCAAGAAAGTCCACGACGCAGGAAAGTAGCCTGGGGGCTGACATAGCTGTACATGTGTGTTTGTCGTGAGAATGAGTGTGTTTTTTCCCCAAGGTCAGCTTTGAGACAAGAGATTAAATCGGTCCCAGGCAAAGATGCTGTTTCTCTCATGATAGCCGCTGTTTGTTCTCCCAAACGAAGCAAATCAAAATGAAAGTGATGACAAGGCAGCCCACACCCACGAGCTCAGTCACCTGACCCCAGGAGGAGCCCTGCCCCGAAGCTCTCCCAGGAGGTCTCCCAGGTGGACCCCGCCGCGCAAAGGCTCCCCTGATCAGCGGGGGCGGTGGCTGCAGTTTGACTTCTTATTCTGTAATGGTGTCAACCAGACAGAGATGACTAAAAAGTGAACAGAATCACTGCCAAGTTGGCTTTTCCCTCTCTGATTATGTAGATAATATGAGATAGCTAAAACCTGTGCTTTTTCCTCCCATAAGCTACTCCTATTAGCCTGCTCTGACAGAGCCCTGGTGGTGCTGTCATATAGGTGTTGGACAGCACACTTCAAAGTTGGCAGTTCAAACCCACCAGTTGCTCCTCTGGAAATTCAGTCCCATAAAGAATGACCACCTCAGAAACCCTATATAGAAGCAATTCTATGGCAGTGGACTTGGTTTAGGTATACCAATTATCATGCTAGAAATTCCCTACATGAGGGGCAGTTTAACGTTAAGACGGGTTAAGGCATGAGTATTGTCATATAAATTAGCTTACCTGAATGAATAGGTAGGTGGGCGATGGATGGATGAATTGATAGAGAGAGAAGGGATGAAGAAATAAAGAGACGAGGGATGTTGAGATGAAGGATGTCATGTCACTCACAGTAGGGAAAAAAGAAAAAGACACAGATTTTTCCATTATATTGCCAAACACATATTTTGAAAAGGAGAGGGAAGATATAAAAATGAATATCTGGGTCTTCCAAGTTTTTACCAAGCTTCTTCTAAAGTCCCAGACTGTACTTAGAAACACTCAGATAAATGTAGAGTCTTTCACCATCCATCAGTTGCATTCCTTCCCTTCTCTAATTCATGGAATGTGGAGGGAGAGGGGTACAAGGAATTTGGGTGGGGGGTGCAGGAGATGCAAGGCATTTAATACATAGAGCTTCGGCGATCTAACTTTCGCAAAGGTTGCAATGTGGCACGGTGAGAACTCTCAGTGTCAGCAGCTGGAAGACCTGCCCTTATCTGAACCTACAAAGAGCCTTCAATTCCTCTGGTGTGCATGAGTTCTCTTTTTCTGACACCCCTCGGAGTCCCAAAGCTGCCTGTTAATGCCCCACTGAAGATCAGGACAAGCAAGAACATTCCAAAACCCTACCATTTTGCTATTATCGGCAGTGGAAGGACTTGGTTAAATGGTTAAAGGATTGGCTGACATTACGTTGAGTCAAGCGAAGACTTTCTTCAGTGCGCAGAGGCGATTGAGCAGTAGTGAGCAACGCCCTCCTGAACACAAATGACATCACCTTCTGCAGCAAGGCTTCCTGCACTCCCTAGTCCTCAGGGTCTGAACACAACACAACTCAACACTTCACTAATCCTCATCTCTAGTCATTTCACGTGAACTTGACATCAAGATCCCCTTAGTGTCCCAAAATTTAAACTAATAAGAAGTGCTGTTGAATTGGCATGACCATGAATTTTGGTACAAGTCAGTTTGGGAAATAATTTCTGTGGGATGAGCTATCTAGCACAGACTCAGTGGGATGAGCTATCCAGCACAGAATCTGGTTATTCACCAGCTATCATTCTTATTATCTTGAAAACAAACTTCTGAATTTTAATGAGGCCCCTAGTCAAGCTGGGGCATCCATTTCAACCCAGGGTGTGTCAGAGTAGAACCATGCTTCTGAGATGCCAATGTCGGTTCTTAGAAGAAGATCACCAGGTCTCCCATACTGTGTACCCCTGAGTAGATTCAAACTACCGACCATTTGGCAGATTAGCCACATGTGTGAACTGAATCACCCAGAATCAAACTAGAGAATGCGTCTTGGAGCTTTCTTGCAGTTTATTCTGTGGCCCTGGGACTAAGTCCTACCAATGACCTGTACCGATTTGGGGCATGCTCCACACAGGATAGTACAGACGGTGCTCTGTCTCGTCCTCCCTTCCTTCCAGCCAGGAGATGATGAGAGCGAGAGGAGGCCTCTTCATCCAGAGTGGAAACTGAGTGTGGGTGATTTCAGAGTGACTCCTCCAACCCTGAACCACTTCGTCCTGGTCTACTGTATGAGAGAGAAAGAAACGTATTGGTTCAGGCATGACATTTGAGGGGTTTCAATGCATGCTTTAGCTTAACTTAGAGCAAGGGAATCACATCCAAACTATGACAAGTCATAAAATATTTGTTGGATACACATTTATTGTCAGTTCAGGATTCAGTCCTAAGGAGAGAACACTAAATAACAAATGATAGTAAATGACAATTTTGTGCAGTTGGTCTTTTTTTTAAAAATCTCTTATTGTGAGTTAGATGGGGGTTTACAGAGTCAGACATGGATCTCAAAGTCTGGGAACAGAGCAGCAGACGGGGATACGTGTGTCATCAACCTGGCTCTTGCTTGGCCAGGCTGAGAGACACAGACAGAGGAGACTGCATGAAGGAGGACAGAGACTGAGCGGTCGATCGAGCAAGGAGCAAGCTGAGACTAGAGTCACGAAGGCAAGCTCAGAAAAGGGAGGTTTGCCGGGTATGCAGATACACCAGGGAGGAAATGGGGGGAGAGAGGAGTTGAATATGTAATCATTTTTCTAGTGAACATTTCATACACATTTTGTTTTATGTCATTGACTGCAATCCCTACAAGGTACCATCACTTATCCCACTTCCCCTCTGCATTTCCTCTAAATTCTTCTTTCTTTCCTAACCCTTCTAAATTTTACCCTTGGCTGAATGCTGCCCCATTGCAACACATGTACCCTTAGACCTTACCGCCTTAGAGCCTAACTAATCTGCAATTTTTTTTGTCTTGGAGTCCCCAAAAGTCTCCCACCCTTGTGTGGTAGTTATATAATTGTTGTCAAATTGAGAGGATTACAAGTTAAAGGGTGGAGTCTGGCCTGTCAATCAGGATATAGCCAATGAGGCATCTGTGTGGGCATGGCCTTCTCCTGAGGATTCTGGGGAACTCCTGCTTTCCTCTTTGGAGGCAGGAACACTCACTCTCTGGGATCACTCCCTGTGCTACATCCCTGTGGAGAAGACACATAGAGAGAGACTGATGGAGCCAGACCTCTGCAGCTGGAGAAGCCTCGTGGAGATCCCTGAGCACTGAGATGCTTACAATGCCACTGGATCCACAAGACTTCCCACCCACTGGCCTGAGATCTTCCTGCATTAGGCATCATTGCCTGTGTTTCATGAGTCTGAAGAGGACTTTATAGATTGGTATCAGACATAAGGGCTAATATCGGATTTATGGCCTGGATTGGGATGTTCTCTCAATATTCAATTACTCTTGTAAATAAACCTCTTTATTATATACCTTTGAGTGTGCCTATGAATGTGTTTCTCTAGTCTACCCTAACATACCTTGTGAAATATGCCAGTGACGATGGAGTCTATTCTGACTCATAGTGACTCCATGTGAGTCCAGGCCTTTCTTCAGAAGCCTCTGGGTGAATTCCAACCTCCAACCTTCCCATTAGCAGCCAAGCATGGTCACCATTGGCATCCATCAGGGACTTCTGCTTTTGTACAAGGCAGTCTAGAAAGGCTAGAGAGTCCAGGCCTCCCCCACAGCATCCCCAAACCAATGATGGACAGAGTTGGTACATCCGAAAAATAACCCGGAGAAACACCTCCCCTGCCCTTTTCACTCTGGACTAGAGATTAAAATACTGGCTCAGAAAATAACTTACTCCTGAAGTTGGATCATGAACTTCAGGCTCATGTTTCTTGCCTCCCTTTCTTCTGTCAGCCCACACTGCAGTCTGAGGTGTGGTATAAAAAGGTCCTAGAGAAAAGGGCTAAGATCCCAAAGTTAAGAGTGCTGTGACCCAGACATTAACCCATATATTTAGAATGGAAACATTCAACTATAACATTTGCAGCACCGCAAACCTGTTGTTCCCACTAACTAGATTTTAATTACCCAGTTCAGCCCCCAGCTTTACTGCAAATAATTTCATTTAGTTGGAAATGGGCTTGGTTGGGGGGGGGGGGATTCCTTTAAAAAGATTTTCATTTTTTTAATTAAAATGAAAAACAAACTCAAACCAATTGTCATCAAGACGATTCCTGTCCATGGCTGCACTATGTGTATCAGAGGCAGGACTGTGCTCCACAGGCTGCCAACAGATGTTTTTTGGAAATACAATACCAAGCTTGGTCTCCAAAGCATCAGCTTTTGTTAATCATTCAATTATCAGGTATACAAGAATTAACCCCAACACCACCCACGCACTCCCTTAGAAAGATCTGCTAGGGAGGTGCAAGCTTGGTATCCAGGAGTCTATCCCCTGAGATACTGTCAAAGGGGCATTTGCCTCGGCCTGAGCCACAGCTTTCGTGACCTCACCAAAGATCTCTTCAACGGGGATGGATAGTTTGTCTCCTCCCAGCCAGGCCTAATGACCCATCAATTTGGCCTCTCTTTCTTATCACTAGGCGCAAACCCACTGTTTTCATCCATCTTCAACTTGGTCCTTTCTGTTGAGCTTCCTCTGCATGATCCCAACTCCTCGGTTGCAGCTTGCCGCGGGATGAGGAAACACATCCCAGCAAGGGCAGCTAGCTCTCTCGCCTTCCTTGGCCCCCTGGTTGGCACAATGCTAACCGGTGATGAGGCAGAGGCTGGGCCTCCACAGGTGGGAGAAAAACAAACACCAAACACCCCTGTTGAGTGTCTGCCTCCTGCCATCACCTGAGACCTGACAGCTTACTCTGTCAATATTTAGGGCTTTGGAGTGCAGTGCGTGCACACCATGTTTCTATCTTGCCTCAAAAATCCCCCTTAAGATCATGAAGAAGACCATCCCGAATCTCAGGTGTGTGTGGAAGGGGGTGGGGGAGTGTTGCAAATGGCTAAGTACTGGGCTACTAATTGAGAGGTTGGCACGGGTACCCACCCCAGGTGCCCAGAGAAAAGGCCTGGCTATCTTCTAAATGTCACCACCAGGAAAACCCTGTAGCGTTTCCCAGCGCCCCGACTCCTCTGGAAGAACACAGATGACCCAGCTGCCCAGCTTCATCTTTACACTGCTCTGGGCCCAGACGAGGAAGATGTAGCCAAAAATTAAAGTCATACACCTCCTCACGCACAAGCAAGATCTGTGTCTGTGCTCTGCAACAATTCATAACATGTTCCAAATTAACCCTCTACCCCAAGGAACCCGAGACCTAGACAAGCGCCCACACGTGTCGGACTAGAGAGCTCACACAAAGGCCAGGAGGATTAATTCTGAGGGAGCAGCAGGCCTGGCAGTGGGGTCACTGTGGGTATGTAGGGGGTGGGTACCCCTGTCAGAAGGGGTGGCAACAATATCCAAAGCTTAGTGTTTCAGCAGCAGTTGATTTTTTATATATATAAATATCTCTGTAGGGCAGAGTTTCGGAAACATCTTAGACATAATCACATACCTTGAGGGGAGGAGTTGGTGGGCCTCAGGATCAGGGTCATGGTCTCAATGGGACACCAGTTGGCATGAGATGGTTCACATGCTCTACACCAGGGGTCCTCAAACTACAGCCCACGGGCCATATGCGGCCCGCCAAGGACATTTATCTGGCCCACCGGGTGTTTTTGCCCCATTTGGTTTTTTTACTTCAAAATAAGATATGTGCAGTGTGCATAGGAATTTGCTCATAGTTTGTTTTGGGGTTTTTTTACTATAGTCCGGCCCTCCAATGGTCTGAGGGACAGTGAACTGGCCTCCTGTTTAAAAAGTTTGAGGACCCCTGCTCTACATCCTACTTTGGTAACTTGTGACTGGAGTCTTAAACGCTTGGGAGCAGCCATCTAAAGGCCAACGACTGGTTCCTCCACATCCAAAGGAAAGAAGGACGAAAATCAAAAGACACGTGGAAACACTGAGTCTAATGGATTAATGGAACACCACCATCAGTTCTACCACCCGGACCTGAAGAACAAGATGCTGCTCAGCAAGCACTGCCAACTCTGGAAAGGAATGCAGGAGAAGGTCATGGATAAAGTGAGAGGAAAATGCAGAACAAAACTCAGTCATAAATGAGATCAGGCTTACTAAGACTGGGGGAACCCAAGACTGGTCTCTAGTTAACCTTCAGGCCTGGCACTGAACTTACCCCATGTTAGAATAACCAACCATTTAAGAACAAAGGGCAGCATTTACCCAAGGACATGGTTCAGAGGGTGTGTTAGACAGGGTTCTCTAGAGAAACAAAACCAGAATGCTAATAATTACATATATATATTTATATAGATAGATAGATAACATAAGAAATCAAAAGTTAATTATAAAAAAATACAAATGGCTCAGTGCAACTCACCCCCGTGAGACAGTTGTGAGACACTGGCAGTCCGTCAAGTCTCAAGGGCTGCAGGTAGTCCTCTGTAGAGCAATTCAGACTATCTGGGCACAGGCAGCAAACAGCAAGGCAGGTCACCAACAGTCAGCTAGATGACAAGGTCCGACAGTCCCGGCTCAAGAGATGTAAATTCCAATGGTGTGGCAAAGCAGGTCTTGACGGAACCTCAAATTACAGCGACACAGTCCACGGGTTAGGTGTCCCACAGGTAGTGTAACTTGCAAATTGAGGCAGAGAACAAGCAAGGCAGCCACACACTGGTCCAATGATCAAAGAGCAAGAGACAAGAAAGGTGAGGCTCGCTGAGCCATTTATCTCTCCGTCCTTCAATGAATCCCACATGTGTTTATCGACCAGGCTGGCACAATAAACTAACTACCTCAGAGGGTTAGGGAAGAAGGAATAGGAACTCCAGGAGGGAGTAGGATAAGGGACGGTAAGGGACTACAATAGGAAACAAAATGTGTATGAATGTCAAAGTGATCACTTCTTGGCCTTTTGGCTAAGGTCAAGTGAATGGAGAAGTGGTGGTCTGCTCTGTAGGCCTTCACCTAATTCTCAATGAAAACCCTGGTGTTTTGTTTTTTATTCCCTGTAGTTAGTTCGAACAACAAAAATATATTTTTGTCAGCCCAGTTATATGTATTGATACACCTACAGGGCTCAAACCAAACCAAACTCAGTACCATTGAGTGGATGCCAACTCATAGTGACCTACAGACCAGGGCAAAACTGCTCCTGTGAGTTTCTGAGGCTGTAAATTTTTACGGGATTCTCACCGCGCAGTTAGCAGCCCATTGAGTAACCCCTACATCACTATTTGAATTTACTTTTGAACCTTCTAGTGCAAACCAGTCAAAGTTGTCATTATGACCCAATGAAGATGATGTTTTGAATTCCGTGGTTTTATCTGCATACGACAAACACAAGAGGCATTCACTGGTGCTTATGTTTTTAAACTAGCTGCTTTTGTCATAGTTTCTAGACTTTCAGCTACAATATTATGGTGATTATTGTTTGTGAATCTAAATCGGTAACTTTTTTGAGAATGAAGTCATAATTAAAGCGGGCAGGGGAGGAGAACATTTTGAAATACTGTATTCAATTACTAATAATATATTGTAATTCAAAGTAGACGGGTTTTGCAAAACAACACTGCCATCAAGTCAATATCAACTCACCTCAAGCCTGTAGGACAGAGGAGGACTGCCCCTTTGGGCCTCCAAGACTATAAATCTTTATGGGAGTAGAAAGCCTCAACTTTCTCAAGTGAAGCGGCTGATGGTTTAGAACTGCTGACTTTGCATTTGGCAACTCAACACATAACCCACTACACCACCAGAAGGGCCTTCTTTTGTTGTTAGTTTCCATATGACCTATGACAGTTAAGCAATTTACAACTGCATCACATATTATTCTATCATGCAAATTGAGAATCACTATTGTACTCATGACTGGTATGGGTCGAGGTCCTGGGGGAGAGGAGTAGACACTGTGCGTTACCAGGCTGAGTAGCACTAACCCTGGTGACGCCACTGCAGAGGCCCTTGTCTAGCCTTTTTCAACTCTTGACCTAGAAGTGAAACTGACACCCAGAGTGAGCTGTGGGCCATCTTTGCACCCCCGTTTCCTCCTGGCCTGTTTCCTTCTGAGGCACGCACAAATCTGGAGGCTGGGGCAGCCCCAGCCCCAGAGAACTAGTCAGCCTGGCTTCGAGGAGAAAGGCCTTCTTGCGTTCCATTGACTTTCATTCTGGTAGAGAGTTCGACTTGAGATGAAAGGGGGTGGGTGCCGAGGGAGTAGGTGTGTGGGGGAACATGAATTGAGCCAGGTATTGTAGCTCTTGTTTAGATGCTTCTTTGAGATTGAGGAGTTGTTGTTCTGGTGAGGACACAGTGGCTGGCTTTCCAAAACCACACTCACTGAGTCAATTCTGACTCGGGGTGACCATACAGGACAGGTAGAACTGCCCTTGTGCATTGCCAAGAATGTGACTCTTTGGAGTACAAAGCCTTGTCTTTCTCCTAAGGAGCAGCTGCTGGTTTCGAACTATTGACCTGGTGATGAACAGCCGAATGCATAACCACTGTGCCACCAGGTTCCCCATGACCAGCTTTAGCAAACAAACAAGACTGTCTCAGAGTTCAGGAGGTCAGATATCTGAACTGAGGGCACAGGCTCTAGGAAAGGCCTTTCTTCCTCTGCTGGCTCTGAAGGAAGACTTCTGGTCCCTTCTGAGCTTCTGCTCCTACGAGCGCGTGTGTTTTCCTCCATTTCTGCTTCTCTCCTTCACTTGCCCTCATCTCCTTCGACATTTTAAAAGAGATGTACTCAATACACACACCTTACATAAGTCACATATTAGCAGAACAAAGACTGTCCTCCCTCAAATTGGACCATAGCCACAAATATTGACATTAGGATTTACAATGCACAATTTGCGGGGTACGGGAGGCATATCAATCCACAGATTACAACAGAGGAGGGCAACATCAAGTTCCTCCATTTGGAATGCAACAGGGCAGGTTTCAGTAGTCTGATGGCGTCTCTAGCCTGGATTCTCCTCACTTCCCACTCCCAGACTCACTTTGGCTCAAGCCTTGCTCTGATCTTCCCCACAAATACCTGCATGGCCTGTGAATTATTTAATAGGGTTCTTCTAACCAAAGTCTCTTAACTCTCATCAAATGACCTTTACCTGCATGGGTTGGGTAGGAAGGTGGAGGGACAATACCGATAGGCTCCTTCTGTGAGTAACTGTCACCAGGATTCCCTGGAGTGCCATCCCTGCTGTGTATAAAATGAGCCCTCCAAGAAGCAGGAGGAGGGCTATCTTTACCAGCTAGAACCAGACGTGGAGTTCATCCTCTGCACTGGGGATTGCTAGATCCCAAGACAGCTCTAACATCAAAGGAGCAGCAGCAGAGCCAGGAGCCAAAGCATGGAACAAAGTGATGGGCGGCCCAACTCATGCAGCAAACAAACCTCAGTGCTTTTGTGCAGGAGGCTGGCGTGTGCAGTGGGGTGCCTCTGGGCACTTAATTGGTGGAGTTCACCTTGCTGACCCACAAGAGTGGCTCTGAGTGCCTGCAGGCTGCAGCTTACTGGAGTGGGGTGCTTTGGGTCATTTAATTCAGGTTTGCTGACCCACTGAGCTTGAGCTGAATGCCTGTGGGCTGAGGCTTACAGGGGAGTGGTATGCCCTTTGGGGCATTTATTAGCAAACCTAAAAGAACATTGTAACATGTCTTTATAAATGACAGCATTTCTCCCTGCTGTTACAACCTGTTAACTTCCTTAATAAACCCTTCTATCGTAAATTTTGTTGGAGTTCTGCATAACCATTACAAACAATGGATATGGGAGCCTAGAGATCAAGTAGAGAGCACTGATCAAGACAATACAGTACCTATGTGAGATGGGAAGTGCATCCACAGATCCCTAGATGAGGCGTATCCACCTCCTACTACTCTGGGCCTTCGTCCTGGGCTTCCTGCTACTCTGGAGCCATTATGTCCCTGGCTCACTCCATGGGTTTTGCTGTCACAGGAACTCAACTAACAATCGAAAATTGGATTGAAGGCTTTGAGCTTTTAAGCAAACACCTACTTGACCGCACCCTAGATTCCCTCAACTTTCTTTACAAGCCCTAGGTCTTATTAAAACGGTGCCTGGCACACAGAAGACCCTGGCAGGTAATTTTCAAAATGATCAAACAAGTGGAATTCAACAATTGCGTTCATATGAGACATTGGAAAAGACATTAAAGATAAACTATGAGTAAGAAAAGTCCCCAAGCAGCTGAGGAGGAGGAAGAAATACCAGTCAGACACTGTAGCCACTGCTACCCTAGAGGCTTGTGTGGAAGGCTCAGCTGCATAGCTGAGAAACTGAGTCACTCTGGGGACATTGCAGAGCTGGAGAAGAGGAAAAGCACTGGGGTTAACCAGAGGAGCTAGGCACTCATATGTGTATAAGAAAGAGCTTCAGATAAAGAGTAATTGTACATTAAGAAAACATCCCAGCCCAGTCCAGATCAAGTTCATAAGTCCAATATTAGCCCATATTAGTCTGATGCCAATTTATAAAGTCCTCTTCAGACTCATGAAACACATACAATGACACTGAATACAGGAAGATCACAGGTCAGTGGATGGGAAGTCATGTGGATCCAGCGACAGTAGAAGCATCTCAGCACTGGCAGGAGTCTCCACGTGGCTCCTCCATCTCCCTGGGCACTGGCTCTATCAGCATAGCTCCATGTGTCTTGTCAGCAGAAAGTCTATGAAGGAGTGAGTCTGTTTCCTGCCTCCAGTGAGCTATTTATTTATCTCCATCGGGGCTCCAAATGAGGTTATCAAGCTGCGACCTGATTGACAGGCTAAACTCCACCTGTGTTAATCTGGGTAGATTATAGAAACAAATCCATGGACACACATTTGTGTATAAGAAACAGATTTATATACAAGAGCAATTGAACATTGAGAAAACATCCTAGCCCAGTCCAGATCAAGTCCATAAGTCTGATATTAGCCCATATGTCCAATACTAATCTATAAAGTCCTCTTCAGACTCACAAAACACATGCAATGATGCTGAATGTAGAAGATCACAGGCCAGTGGGTAGAAAGTCTTTGGATCCAGTGGCATTGGAAACATCTCAGCGCTGGCAGAGGTCTCTGCATGGCTTCTCCAGCATCCAGGGCTGCATCAGGTGGGTCCATGTGTCTTGTCAGCTGCTATGTCTCCCAGGGTGTGAGCAGAGAGTCTCCCACCTCCAAGGAGGAAATACCAGATTTCCCAGAATTCTCAGGAGAAGGCTATGCCCACAAGAAGCCTCATTGGCTATGATCTGATTGACAGACTAGACTCTACCCCTTCACTCATAATCCTCTCAAATGGACAATTATATAACTACCACATCACCGCTTCACTCTTAATACTCAAATAGACAACAGATTATGTAAGGACCACAAGACCTCAGGATGGGGTGGCATGCTCACGGAACAGAGGGATTTGGACATCTTCTTAGACCACAAGCAACCATTTGAAGTTACATTTCCCCCTAATACGTCCTTTAAGCAATTAAATGACTTTTCATTTATTTCTCCTTTGTTTACTTCATTCTTTTTCTTTTCTTTTTACCCTTTAGAATACCCAAGTGATTTTTTTCCCTATAGGCATTTTATGATCTCAATGTTTTGAATATATAAAAATTAAAAGAATATGAAAGAGGCTCTTCTTACACACACACAGGTAAAAAAAAGTTGCTGTTAGTTACTAGCAAGTTGGCAACATATATATTACTCATGGCGAGCTTATGGATAACAGAAAGAAATTTTGCCCCTTCCTACCCATCTTTGGTAGATTAAACCAGGAGAGATGACTTGCATCGTGTAGCCAGTGCTCCACATGCTAAAAACCAGCCTCAGGACGTAACAATACGGTGAGTAGTCGTGCAAGTTTCTAATCCAACAGGTTTCTAATCCAAATCAGACTCCTGACAGACAAAATGTTAGACCCAGATGCCCAGGATGGGGGCTTCTGGGCGAATGAGCCTGAGAACCCTTGAAAGTCCCTTAACTTCTGAGCTAACAGGAGGCTTCTCCTCCCTTTGTAGAGACTGTGAAAAGACCTCACCTGACGCAAGTGTCTGGTTAAATGGACTTGTCTCCTTAGCACCACTTTGCCGACAACTGTCATTGCCTCCAGATCAAAAACTAGAGTCAGCTGACAGCACAAGCCAAGTAGGGAAACCCAGCCAAACTACTGCAGAAACTGGGGGCAGGTGTGATTAAATCTTGAGAGTTGAATCTAAGGCTAGAATTTTCCTGATCCGTGTGGACATGACATCCTAGTTAAGACATGTAGGATCAATTCCAATACACTGCTGAAATGGCTCTTTGAAGTGTGGACACCAAACTGGAAAGTAAATATGATTTGGATGCCAGCCCATCTGAGCAGAGAGTTTAAGAGGCAGTCAGAGACTGGAAGGCTGGGGCAAGTGAAGATCTTGGCATACAGTTGTCAGAGTAAACTGAGAACGCACCACTAGACTCAATCTCCCAAAGGCCCCTGAGAACGCATCCTTCACGAAGACAATAAGGAAGGTGGGACCAACCTGCAATATCTTCACAGCTCCTGGGAAAGGAGCCCTGGTGGCATAGCAGGCTACACGTCGGACTGTTAATCGTAAGGTCAGCAGTTTGAACCCACCCGCTGCTCTGAAGGAGAAAGATGAGGCTTTCTGTTCCCATTGAGACTCACAGCCTCAGAAACCTTACACATAGGATCGACAATGACCAGTCCTCAGGTCAACAGCAGTGGGTTTGCTTGGAACACCTGAGGCCCGTGGCACTGTCCCTGCAGCACCTAGTGGATAAATGAGCCTGTCTAAAAACTGTTGCGAGAGTCTCTTTTAGAGAAAGACCCATCTCTTGTCTTAAAGAATTTTCAAATACCATGGAACTTACACATTAAAAAGGAGCCTTGAGCACGCACGCAAAAATGTAGAATGACGGTTTCTTCCTTTTTCGATCCTGGTCTTTGGAAATAAATGCCTGCCTCCCAGATGAACAGCAGACCGTCTCCATCTACAAAGCAAAGTGAAAGGAATCTCTGAAGAAGTTGAGTAAAGCTAAAACCAACCCATGGCCATCCCAGGTAACTCAAGTAAGATTCTGTGGAAAATCCCACACCACCAATGACACAATGCATGCCGATCTTCTTTCTCCGACTCTCTCAGATGTCCTATTCTCACTCCAAGTCACTGCCATCAAGCTGGTTCCGACTGGCCGTGACTCTGTAGGGCAGGGGAGAACTACCCCTGTTGCTGTCTGGACTGTGCTTCTTTAGGGGGATAGAAAATCTTCTGCATAATAGCCCCCAAATGTTCTAATGCGGTATACCACTCATTAGAATGCAAGTCCCTGGCTGTCAGTTCAACTCTGTACTTGGTTCAATTCAAGAGGAACAACTGGTCTTGCCTTATATTATCATAAATTATCATCCTTTCCAATTCACTTCCTGGTTTTCTCAGGTGTTACAGCCAGTTGGGAGGAGATTCATTTATGAATGGATCTAAATTCAATAGTTTAAAATTGTACAGGCTAAAGTGGCAGATGGGAATGGTGCTTCAAAATCATGAAATGTTGAAAAGCGTGCGGTGAAGTTTCTTCCAAAGCTCTCTTTATGACACCACGGAGAGCTTGGTGATGCTTTCTTGGGGACACCGTTTGCCAACTCCTGATGAGGGCAGAGGCCAATGCTTGATTTTGTTCAGCTGTCCAAACTCGTCCTTCAGGACAACAGTTTCTCTCGTCCTCCCTCCTGATGGTGAGCTCCAGGGCACGCAGCTGAGTTCCCCCTTCTCTCATTCTGTGAGATGCACAGTGTGGTGGAAAATGCTCGGTGCTACAGTCCTGTTTGCAAGCAAACCATCAAAAGAGTTGCTGGCAGCTGATGTGTCATACCTTGGTGCAAAGGCTGTTGCAGTGGGCCCTCTTGGATTGCTTCAATGCCTAGTTACTTCCTGTCTCAATGCAAACTCTGACGTTAAATTGAGCTAACAAGTGCCAGCTCAAAGCTTTGTGGCTTTTCTTAAGTAATAGACACTTTTTGACAAGTGTGAAGAAAGACCCCCCCCAAAAAAATTTTTTTTAATTTGAAGGTAATTAATAGGAACTTGAGGAGTGCAACAATAGCCTCACCTACCTGTCATTGCAAGATGTTGAATCAATTCCAACTCATGGCAGCCCTATGGGCAAACCAACCAGTCTCGGAAGAGGTACCCAATGAAACCCTGCCCCACTTGTGTCATCTTCGCAGTCACAGCTCTGTTTGAGCCCTTGTCACAGCTGCCATGTCGGTCAATCTTGTTGAAGTTCCCTCATCTTCCCCTCTTCTTTACCAAATACGATGTCTTTTGAGAGAGATTGGTCCCTCCTGATAACATGCCCAAAGTACATAAAATAGAGTAACTCCTACGGAGCATTCTAGCTGTGTGGGCTTTCTTCCTTTCTCTCTCTTTTCTTTCTTCCTTTCTTTATATCTTTTTCTTTGTTTTTTCTTCCAAAACAGGTTTGCTTGTCTTTCTGGCTGGCTGTCCTATATTCCATAGTATTTGCCAATGCCACAATTCAAAGACATCAGTTCTTCTTTGATCTTTCTTATTTATTTTGCAGCTTTCTCATGAATTGGAGGCAATTGAAAAGACCACAACTTGGGGCAAATGCACCTGACTTCTTAATAGGTAACATATAAATATAATGTGCCCCTTGACTTCTTGATTGCTTCCTCCATAAGCATTGGTGTGGATCTAAGTAAAATGAAATCCTTGACCATCTTTTCTCGGTTTATCATGATGTTCAATAATAAACCAAATGTGAGGCTTTTCAGTGTCTTTATGTTGAAGTGTAACCCATAATGAAGTGTAGTTTTTTTGCCTCATTAGTAAGTGGTATTATCTGCATATCAAAGGTTATTAATACGTCTTACTTGAATTCTGATATTAATTTCCTTTTCATCTAAGCCAGCTTCTTGGATTACATGCTCAGCATACACATAGAATATGTGCAGTGAAAGGATAGAACCCCAACACACACCATTTCTTATTTAAACCACACACCCCTTCCTCTATTCATTTCAGCGATTCTACATTTAAGAGCAAGTTTCAGGGTCTCTTCTGATGTCCATATTGATATTTTCTTTCTTTCCTGTCTTTTAAATGACTTCTTGCTTTTTTTCATGTGTGATGTCTTTGATGTCCTCCCACAAGATTTCTATCTCCTTCTTCCTAGTCTGTCTCGGTCTGATAGCCAAACTGAAACCTGTCCACCCTGGGTGACCTTACTGGTATTTTAAATACCAGTGGCATGACTTCCAGCATTACAACAATAGAAACCCATCATAGTACAACAAACAGATAAGTGATGGTGACGCATTTGCCGAGGCTTTCATAACACAAAGTCAGCTGGTTTTTATTTTTTGTCCACCCCTTCCCCATTTCTGTCTTTGAGAAATATTCCACTGTCTTGATTACCATCCCTCCATCTTCCTTGTCTATGCTCGCCTCGGGCCCAGCCACCCAAAACCTGTTTCTAACGAGCTTGCTCATCTCGGAAACTCAGCCTTCTGGACTCCAGCTCCCAGCCACTCACTGTGTAGACCACAGAAAAGTGGCTTTTTGTGTTATGTGTCTGTTAAGGTGGTGAAGCCAGCAAAGTCTCATCGTTTCTTTAGAAATCTGTATGCTTGACAATAAGTGAAGGATAAAGGCAGACAAGCCATGAATTCTTTCCTAAACTTCTCTATCGTCAAGAAATATATACATCTGAATATTTGTTATTCTAACCACTGTTACATGTACTGTTCTATGACTTTGATTATATCCACCATTTGGCACAACCATCACCACTATCCATTACCAAACAGCTGTATCACCCTTAGCAGACACTCAATACCCAACTTCTAAACAATAGTTCCCTCTTTGCCCCTCATCTCTGGTAGCTAAAAATAAACAAAGAAACTCATTGCTGGCAAGTTCATAGAGACCCTAGAGTACCAAATAGCATGGACCCACTAGGTTTTCAAGACGTTATACCTTTGTGGCAGTGGATTTTCATATCTTTCTCTTATGGACCATCTGGTGGGTTTCACTGGACAGTCATCTGGCCAGTAGCCTAGCGGCTCCGTCTCCATGCATGTGTCCATTCTGGATATTTCCTGTAAGTTAAACCATATTGTACAGGAAAGCTTCAAACAGTTCATGGAAAGATAATGGACAGTTACCATGACTTTTTGAAGCCCTCTCCTAATTGTACTTTTGTATCTGACTTATTTCCCTCATGTTTTGAAGGCTCATCGATGTAGTAGCATGTATCAGGATGTCATTCCCCTTTATGGCTGAGCAATGTTCCATTGTATGTATTACATTAAGTAGGAGGACAGTTAAACGAGTGGAAGATCCTCAACGAGATGGATTAACACGGTGGCTGCAACAGTGGACTCGAACGTATCAACTGTGAACTGGCACAGAGCAGGGTTTCGTGCTGTTGCATCTAGGCTCACCGCGAGTCAGGAATGGGCTCGATGGCATCTAATAGCAACAGGCACAACTGTACCACCTCATGTTTATCCATTCATCTGTTGATGGCAATTTAGCTTGCTCCCACCTTTTGACTGTGTGAATAAGGTTACACTGAATATTGGGATACAAGTATCTAAATCTTCACCCAGTGTTACACACACACACACACACACATAAAACCTTCTTTAATTGCAGAATTAAGGAAAGCCCAGTGGCAAGGCCAGGGAGCATGGAATCTTCATGTGTGTTTAAAGAACCACAGGGCCCAAAGTGATTCCCCATGATACATAACTCTATTAAACTTTAGAACCCAGAGCTGTAAGCAAATCTAAAGAAAAGAGCTTATAAATTCTGGCAAAGCTCGCAAAAGCAAAGGCATGTGTAGAGGGTTACACAACGAGATGATGGCAATCAAGATAGTGAATTGTACATGTTAAAAAAAGGTTAAACTGGCAAATATCATGTAATATGTTTTGATAATGTTTAGCCCACCCCACCCCCACGCCCACCCCGGCAAAAAAAGAGGTCTATCTATATCAAATGGAACTTCTTTTGGTCAAAGCTTACATTCAGGAAAGGGGGTTTTGTAAGACAACACAGGAAGGAGGCCAAGGGCCTAAAGAGTGACCCCGTTCAGATTCGGACCTTCTGGGGTTGCTGCTTTCTTGACGCGACCTGCCGCCCACACACAGTCAGAACAGATTTGATGGACGTCTGCCAAGTGTATCGGGGGCCCTTTTGTGGCTAGCCAAGAGTTGTAGGCAAACATGAGCCTGAGGTCTCTGATATCGAGCAGGGAGTGCTGCGCTCAGAGGAACTTCTTGGGGACACACAAGTGGTGGCGCTGACTGCGAAGCTGGGGATTTCCAGGGGTAAATGATGCATAATGGTGCTCCTAACACCCTGCCCCTACAAGTTTGGTATGAGTCTCCAGAAGAGCTCTTCCTATGTGTAGACAAGCCCACAGCAGCATCTGTGCAGTGGCCCCTACTTAGTTGCAGCGTGAATTCCCACTTCCCTGTAAAAGGTCTAAATAAGAAGAGGAGAGGAATGACTTAACCCTTAACAGGACCCGAGGGTGAAAGTCAACGACCTTATGGCCTTATCGCTAAGGTGGGGACAGTCATCCCCACAGCACTGGTTGTGAGAATTAGAAATAAAGGGCTGTGGAACTGTGGGTAATTGTTGCTGAGCTGGCTACAACGCCTGGCCACCTCGTGCACAGCAGAAGGAAGCATAATCCAGTCCTGCACCGTACCGATGGTCATTCGGTTTTTTGGTTTATTTTTGTCTCTCAGACAATGTTCTTTTGAGGTTCACATGGCTTTGGTTGGGTAATGTTTGGTAGTTACGCACCAGGTCGTTCTTCCTAATTTCTTAAGTCTGGACACTCCACTGAAATCTGCCTACCATAAGTGACCTTGCTGGTATCTGAAATACCAATGACATAATGTCTAGCATCATCCAAAACCAACTCCCTGCCATCGAGTCAACGGAAACTCACAGCAACTCTATAGGACTCCTTTCTAGGACATGCAAAACCCCACAGCATGACAACCACACAAACACAGGTAATCATGTAAATGCACAATGTAAATGCAAGATCTTATGAGGCTTAGTTCTATACGAACTAGTTGTTAGACTTTAGATATATTATGACTATGCACGTTTCTTCTGAAAGGTTGATGGTTGCGTAAAAATCAACTTGGCATATTTATTAAAAATAAAACAGGTACTTTCTGTCTAGTTAACATGAGCTCAGTGCTAATGTGTTCTCTATCCTGAATCAATAATTGCTCTAGTTCTAATCTGAGTGCTGTACCTTCCCCTTTTCTCAACCTGATCATCTCAAAACCACTTTCGAGCATTTCCCTCTACCCTCAGGATCCTATTATCAACTGTGAGTCGTGAGCTACGTGACTTCTCTTGGGAGAGAAAATTAGCATCTTTGGCAGAGATCTGCTCCTCTATTTTGAGTTTAAACTTTATAAACAAGTGAATGTTGAGTGGACCACACTGTGAACTGGCCTCAGAGCTCCATGGACAGCACTGAACATATGCCTGGGAGTAGCCTCAATCTGCTTTCTATTGGCAGAAACAGACACCTACCCCACCCCCCTTCAACTCTCCCAACCTCTCTCACACAGCATTTCCATTACAAATGTCTGTCCCAAATAAAACTGTGACCCAGTTATAGTCACCTCTACTCAAGAGAGCTTACACAACGCTGCTCTGTGGAAAAGGGAATTTCCAGTTCTGAGTGTTGCTTAATCAAAGTGAACTAGGTTCAGATTTATATCAAACCAACCCCAAGACAGTGGCATCACTACAGCTGGTGTCCCTGAGTGTGGGGACTCATGATGCCATCTCATCCCATACCAGACTAAATAGACCCCTTAATAAAGTTTACTGTCAATTTTAATCACAGAATAATATGTAATAGATACAGTTGTAGCTTGTAGGAATGTAATACTTCTTAAGCTCTATGAATACACAGCAATATTTTAGTCTTCCTATGTTGAATTACATATAACATTATTAATTACAACAGTCATTGGGTAATGATGACATCTTTTATCAGAATATATCGTTAGTGTTGTTAGGTACTGTGGAGTCGGTTCTGACTTATAGCAACAATAGAACATTATGCAACAGAACAAAACACCACCCTGTCCTGCACCATCCTCATAACTGTTCTTATGTGTAAGCCCATGGTTGCGACCACCAGGTCAATCCATCTCATCAAGAGTCTTCCGCTTTTTTGTTACCCCTCCCCACTCTACCTTCTCCAGGGACTGCTCTCTCCTGACAACATGTCAAAGTACATAAGATGAAGTCTCCCCATCTTTGCCTCAAAGGAGAATTTTGGCTTTACTTCTTCCCAGACAGATTTGTTTGTTCTTTTGGCAGTCCATGATAATTCTCATTTTCTTCACCATCACCATAGTTTAAATGCATTCATTCTTCTTGGATCTTCCTTATTGAATGTCCAACTTGCACAGGTATGTGAGACAATTGAAAATACCATGGTTTAGATCAGGCACACCTTAGTTCTCAAAGTAACACCTTTGATTTTCAGAACTTTCAAGAGTTCTCGTGCAGCAGATTTGTGATGCAATGCACTTATTGATCTCTCGACTGATACATCCAAGAGCACTGATAGTGGAGCCAAGCAAGACAAAATCCTTTGTAACTTCAGTCATGAAGTCACACTGGTCCAGCTGTGAGTTTTTTTGTTTGAGTTGTAATCCATACTGAAGGCTGCAATCCTTGATCTTCATCAGCATCTATGTAAATCAGCATAGAGTTTTAGCCTTGTGAATCTATTGAAACATATTAGCCAGACTTAACCAAAAAAGTGTTGTTTATATCACTAATTACAGGTCCGAGTGCAGTGGGGTCACAACTAATGACCAAAGAAAGTCAACCCAACAGAATGTAGAAATTGCAGAACAATAGCATTCATATTACATGCAAATAAAATTTTATTGATGATAATTCAAAAGAAGTTACAGTAGAACATTGACGGGGAGCTGCCAGAAATTCAATCCGGATTAATAAGAGGATGTGGAATTAGGGATATCATTGCTGACACCAGATGGAACTTAGCTGAAGGTAAAACACACTAGAAAGTTGCTTCCAAATACTCCAAACCAAGCTCACTGCCATTCTGTCCCATTCTAATGCATAGTGACCCTATAGGACAGGTAAAACTGACCCTGTTGAGTTTTTGAGACTGTAACTCTTTAGGGGAAAAGAAAGTCGCATTTTTCTCCTGAGGAGAAAGCTGTTGGTTTCAAGCTGCTGACTTGTGGTTAGCAGCCCTCTGCAGCCACTTATTTGTGTTTTACTGACCATGCAAAGGCATCCAACTGTGTGGATCCCAGCAAACTATGGATAATATTGAGAAGGATGGGAATTCCAGAACACTGCATTGTACTGGTGCAGAACCTGTACATAAATCAAAAGGTAGTCCCTTCAAACTGAATAAGGAGACAATGAATGGTTTGAAGTCAGGAAAGGTCTGAGTCAAGGTTGTATTCCTTCACAATATTTATTAAATCTGTATGTTGAGCAAATTAAGCAAATAGCTTCACTATGTAAAGAAAAACGTGGCATCAGGATGAGAGGAATGTTCTTTGACAACTCGTGGGAGGCAGATGACCCAAGTTTACTTGCTGAAAGCCAAAAGAGACTGAAACGCTGACTGATGAAGGTCAAGGCCTACAGCTTTCAGGATAGATCACAGCTCAATGTAAAGAAAACCAAAATCCTCACAGCTGGACCAATAAACATCACGCGATAAATGGAGAAAAGATTGAAATTGGCAAGAATTTTTGTCATGAAATTTGGCTGAAGATAGCTGAAAAACAGTTGCCACAGTACATAAACAGGAAACTTTCACTTGGATCCAGAATCAATGACCTTGGGGTTCAGCTCTGTCTCCCAAGCTTTCTGGAACAGCAACTCGATTCCCTCTGCTTCTGGAGATCCTGTTTGCCTACCCCAAGTGAGTGGCAACTGCACTCCATGTCCCCAGGCGGCCCCCTTCTTCTGTCCCTGGCCATGGCAGCCATGACCACTCAGCTTTGAGTGACTAGACCGTTGATATATGTTTTAAAAGTTTACTCCTTGTCTTGAAAGTGGATGAAAACCTGTTTCTAGCGGTCCTTCAAAGCAGGCATGGAGAAAAGGGCATTTGTCAAATGAGTATCTGTATACCAGGTATGTATGTTGGAGAGGCACTAATGTGCCCAGGCAGTGACCCTACATCTAAAACTGCAGCTGCAACTTGAGTCACAACCTGGTTAAATTGTCAGTAATCCACTCTCATTCTCCAAGATCCATCTATTTGTTTGTTTATCCAAGTCAAAAAGGCAAGTCACACGGGTATATAGTGGGAATCACCACTTTAAGTTCTTAACGCTAGTATTGATCTCTGAAGTCCCTTCAGGAATGTAGTATTGCTTTTGACTTACTATTTTCTTTGTTAGAAGAAAGTCAGATGGATTCAATTTGGCTTTTCCTAATAGCCTTACTCTGCATGTTACAGGGCTCTGCCAGTTGCTAAATATATCTGTTCCAATTATGCATTCTGAAACAGGAAATCACTACAGGATGGGCTTAGGGATCCACTGAACTCACTGTGAGGTGAGCTTGAGCTAATGTAAAACCAAACTCACTACCATGGACTCAATTCTGTCCCTATGGGACAGGGTAGAACTGCCATGGGGGACAGGTTACAGCAGAACTTCCAGAGTTAGAAAGCCTAAGAAGAAAGATCTGGTATTCAACTTCCAAAAATTCGCCATTGACACTCCTATGGACCTCAGAGGAGCATTGTCCATTTGGTGCTGGAAAATAAACTTCCTAGGTTGACAGACATTCAGATGCACAGAGGCCACAAAGGATTTGAGGATACTAGCAATTGTGGAAAGGTCATGGGTCTATTCTATTATACCTGGGGTTGCCATGAGGAGTCGTCAGTTTGATAGCAAGTTACAACACACAAAAATGAAATTTTGCTGAAGATAGCTGAAAAACAGTTGCCACAGTACATAAACAGGAAACTTCCAGAATTCAAGTTGGATTCAGAAGAGGTGAAACAAGGGATAGCATTGTTGAGATCAGATGGATCTTGACTGAAAGCAGAGAAGGTGAAAATAGTGTCGATTTCATGATCAAGTACTGCTATAACAGAAATGGCAGCAATGAATCAGAGAAATGTGTCCTTTGATTTCTCGACAGCCCCTTCCAGGGGCATTGATTGTGGAGCTACATAAAATGAAATTATGTCATCACATCAGTCTTTTCTCTGCCATGGTGTTGTTTATCGGTTCCATTATATTTTTGTTTTCTTTATGTTGAGTTGTAATTCATTTTAAAGGCTCTTTGGTCTTTGATCTTCAGCAGGCAGTGCTTGAAATCCTCTGCAACTTCAAACGAGATGTGTCATCCGCATAGGCAGGTTGTTCATGAGCCTTCCTCCAACCCTGATGTCTCCTTCTTCTTCAGAACATTGAGCTTCTCAAATTACTTACAGCAAACTGGCTGAATAAACAGTTAAAGGATACAACGGTCACATACCCCTGTCTTGATGTGTTCTGGAATTCCCTTTCTTCCAAATGTTCCCATAATCTGTTATGATCCAGAGAGTTGAATGCCTTTGCATAGTCAACAACACCAAGGTAAGCCTCAGCCATGGATTGAATTGTGCCCCTTGAAAATGTGTGTCAATTTGGCTGAGTCGTGATCTCTGAGGTTTAGGAATTAGGGAATGAACAATTTGGTTTGGGTTCTTTCCTTTAGTAATATGGCACTTACATGATGATAGCCCCTGATATGGTCTGATGTGATCAACCAAGAAGATAAGGGTGGCGTGGCAATTAGATATTATGTCAACTTGTACTTGTGAAGGAGCAGAGTCCAACCTGCCAATTAGGTCATAGTTGGATGATGCTCCTGCTGATGTGTATGTTGTGGCGTGGGAGGCAGGAGACCTAGTGGCATACTGGTTATTCATTGGGCTACTAATTCTAGGTCAGCAGTTTGAAACCACCAGCCACATTGCTCAGGAAGAACGAAAGAGTTACAGTCACAGAAACCCCCAGGGGCAGTTCTACTCTTTCCTATAGGGTCACTGTGAGACAGAATCGACTGAATCTACAGTGTTTGGGGTTGTGGGTAGGGGTTAGGGAGGAGTTACCAGTCCCTGATTCATAACTAACTCTAATTTCAGGAGACCCTAAACATGACTGTGACCCACTAGTTCGAGTGAGGGCATTTCCCCTTCTGCAATGATTAGTCATTCTCATATCAAACGATAGAACCCTTTGGGAAAGTCTGAGAGAAAGATTAATTTTGTATAATTAAAGTCTGAGAGGAAGTATAATTTTGGGCTGCAATTTGGGGTCCTCTCTCAAGGGAACTTGACCTCTCTTTCACTCAAGGGGTGTAGTTCTATACAATGACTCATGGCTGAAAATTGGCTGAGGGGCCATGATTTTTTATTTGGGCAATTCAAATTAAACTGTTCACTTGACCTACATTTTTCCACTTGTGTGGACCAAGTAAATATGTAGTGTATTTCAAATCTACTCTATTCTCTGGGACACTATGACTAAGAAGCCAATGCTACACGTCTGCAAGAGTCCGTCTATTTAATTGCCACTTTGACTCCACTGTTTATTTCAATAACCCATTCACCTGGTCTCTGTTGGATATGCACCGCCACTTGGCCTCATCTTGTACTCGTTGTTAAAAGGACTCACAATGCCCCTATGTACAACACGACGAAGCACCGTCCTCACAATTGTTCTGATGGGTGAATCCATTGTCGCAGTCCCTGCGTCGATCCGTCTTGTGGAGCATCTTCCTCTTCTCTGCTGTCCCTACACTCTAGTGAGCATGACATCCTTCTCCAGGGACTGGCTTCTCCTGATAGCATGTGCAACATACATGAGGAAAAGTCTTGCCAGCTTTGCCTCTAAGGAGTATTGTGGCTGTACTTCTTCCAAGAGAGATTTGTCTGTTCTTTTGGCAGTCCATAGTACTTTCAGCATTCTTCACCAGCACCGTAACTCTAAACATGTCGATTCTTTTTTGGTCTTCTTTATTCAATGTCTAGCTTTCACATGCATATAAGGCAATTGAAAATATCAAAAATGACATCCCACTGTCCAATAAATATATGAAGAAATACACATGAACACTAGCCTGTCAGCAAATCACAATGACAAGGAGATAGCATCTTATCCTTATCAACTCCAGTCGCCACCACCCACCCATAGATCCTTGCCTTCCTTGAAATTCCCACAAGGAAGCCACCAGGAATATGCCCAGCTCTGCTAGGAGGCGCCCACTCACCAGTCACCAGGACACCGTTAACCTGAAAGTGGATTATGGAATCTTTACTGGCGGGCCTTCTCCCTGTGGAAAGCAAAGATCTCCGCCTGCCTCTGGAAGCTCTGGTTCCCATGTAGACAGACCTACAGGGAGAGCCATTTACAATCATCAGTATCCCTGACCTTAGGGCCTATAGAAGGCATTGAAGGGAAGAGGCAGTCTTACCTGCCCACTGGTGTGGGTTTGATGGCTCTGGTCACTCCCAGGCCATTCAATACTGCTGTTCCTCTAAGAGGTGATGATCCAGTTCACAAACTCCACAGGCATACTCCCTGCTTTCAAGATAAACGATTGATTATTTAATTGCATCATAGAGTAAACATCAAATTATATAGTAGTATAAATGCCTGGTTAGTTTTTTGTCTTCCTTGTTTCTAGTGATCCATTTGCAAAGTTAAATTTGGTCCTCGAATTTAGTACTGGAAAGCTCCTCATTGCTGTACATGTTGCTTTTATTGTTAGTGTCCTTAGACTTGTGTTGACATCATGCACAATGGAATGCAATGCTGCCCAGTTCTGCACTAGCCTATGACTGGCTGCACATCAAACTACTGTGATCCACACGGTTTCGTTGGCTGACTCTCAGAAGGAGAATGGCTGGCCAGTCGCTCTTCCGGCCTGCTGGCCTGCCTTCTTTTCTTCTTTACATGAAAAGTCATAAAAATGTATCACGGAGTCCCAATTGTTTCCAGATTGGTGACAAAGGGATAATCAAAAAGCATCTCCTTTAAGATTTATAAATATATCAGTAGCATATTAGGTACATTCTTCTTTTATTCTGCTTGAAGTTGAATATGCTATTTTCTTTCCATGATCCCTTGATGTATCAGCGTGGACAAAGGTCAGAATTGGGGACAGGTAACCATGGCCAAGAATCCTGACTCCATCATTTATGACTGGTGAGACCGTGGGCTTAGGCTCAATACACCCTAGTTCTTCATCTAACAGACTTGCTAAGATACTCACCTTGTAGGGTCAGGGTTAACAGTAAGAGACCTCGCGGCGGCACGTGCCTGGAGAATAGTAACAACAGCTGGAAGGACCCATTGGCATTTAGTCCATGTCGATCGTCATTCTCACAACTTCGTTTCATTCATTTTATCATCCTGTACTCAATAGAATAAAATGCTGTAATTTGCTGACTTCTTTATGGAAGTAGATCAGCAGGCCCTTATTCCTAGGCCATCTTCGTCTGGAAGCTCTGCTGACATCTGCTCAGTATCCTAGCAACATACAAGCCTCCACTGACAGACAGGTGGTGGCTGTGCAAACCTGGTCCCCCATAGAAAGGCAAGAATTCTACCACTGCACTACCAATGCTTCACTGAGCAACTGGTAATATGTGATAACTCAATTTATCTTCACAACCACCCCTCATGGAGCAACTATTACCATCCCCACTTTACATGCAGGAAAAAGAAAAACAGAGAAGTGAAATAATTTACCCCCAAATCCATTGCTAGCAGGTGGCTTCAACGCCCAGCATACAGGCTACAGAGTACACATTCTTAACTTTAAGAGCCTCTGTGTCATACACAGGGGCGCAGCTTATGTTTATCTGTAAGGCAGTGTACGCGGGACCCTGGTTCGGACATGGTTAAGCACTCATAGGCTAATCAAAAGGTCGATAGGTCAAATGGACAAGCTGCACTGAGGGAGATAGATGTGGCAGCCTACTTCTGTAAACATTTCAAAAACCAAACCCGATTCTGGCAAGTTGATTCTGACTCATTGTGACCCTATAGGACAGGGCAGAACTGCCCCACAGGTTTCCTGGGCTGATCTTTATGGGAAAGACTGCCATATCTGTCTTCCAAGGAATGACTGATGGGTCCAAACCATTGACCTTTCAGGTAGAAACCAGGTAATTAACCACTACAGCACCGGGCTCCACCATATGGGATCACTGTAGGGTCCCTAGGGGGTTATAATTGAATCGACAGCAATGAGAACACATTGCATGGTGATGGAAGAGTGAATGAATCATAGAGAGAGCTTCAGAAATGTCCATTTTTCCATGTGCTTTTTGGAAGTCAACTCTTATTTGAGGCTTACAGGTTCTGGTGGGCAGCTTTTAAAATGGCCCTGAGAAATCCCCATTTTCTAGTGTTTACTTCTTTGAATAATGCCCTCCTCTAAAATATGAAGTACATCTATTGGCTCATTCTAGCAAGCAGAATTGATCAAAGTAATGAATGTCACTTGCAAGATGAGGGTTCAAGAAGATGAGACACATCCATTTTGGGGGCTGTCTCTCACTCTCACTTGCTCACTCTGAAAGGAGACAGCTGCCGTATTTGAATTATCCTGCAGAGAAGCATATATGGCAAGAATGGATAACTCTGGCCAATAGCAGCCAGGACTTGAAGCTTTCCCCAGCCATGTCAGGGAGATTGGAAATGGGCCTTTCTTTCCCAGCAGAGGATTGACATGATCGCAACTTAGATCACCAATATTACCAACCTTGGTGGACAGCTAAGCAAATAAATGATTATTTCCAGCACTTTCAGATTCTTCACCAGTAAAATTAACTCAAAAACCAAACTCACTGCCATCGAATTGATGCTGACTCATAGGGACTCTGGGACACTGTGGAGCTGCCCTTGAGGGTTTCTGAGACTGCAACTTTTTACAGAAGTAGAAAGCTTCATCTTTCTCCTATGGAGTGGCTGATGGCTTTGAACTGCCAACCTTGTGGTTACCAGCCCAGTGCAAAACCACTGGGCCACCAAGGCTTCTTATAGCAAAATTAGCAAAGGTCAATGTAACATCCCGAAAGAAGAGAAGGTAGGTGTAGCTCTTGTTTCTGCTGTCTTCGTATTGTTGTTGTTGTTAGTTGCCATTGAGTCAGCTCCGACTCAAGATGACCTTGTGTGCAACAGAACGAACAGTTGTCCGGGTCCCATGCCATCCTCACGCTGGGCGGTGTGTGAGCCCCTTTGAGTCCGCTGTCATGGTTGCCTTACTGAGGAACATTCGTGTCCCTGGAGCTGTGGGGCAGAGGGAGAGCTTCATATTAGAAAGAATAAAGCCTGGGACCTGGTCACGGCTCAAAGATTCTTCCAGTTCTGACACGCGAGATCCTCCATGACTTCTCAAAGCTGAGTTGTAGCACTGTCGGTTCGCAAACTTTTGGGGTTTTTTGGTCTCAGGAACTGGCCACTTAACGTTTTTGAGAGTTCTGAAGAGCTTCTGGGTAGTGTGCCTTACATGTATCAATATTTACTGTAAGACTGTCACGCTGAGAAAAAATTTAAATACTTTATTTTTAAAAATAAGATTAGTACACACTTAACACAAGACTTTTTGTTAAAAATAGCTATTTTTCAAAGTACCAAAAAAGGTGAGAAGAGAAGCGTTGTTTTGCATTTTCATAAATCTATTCATTCGGTGTTGGGTTTAAGAGAAGACAGCTAGATGCTCCTGTCTGTCGCTGTGTTCATTAGTTACTCCCGTGGCAGCATCACATATCACATGACCTCGACTTTCCCAGGAGAAAGTGAAAAGAGAGGACAATATCTTACTATTATTATGAAAAGAGTTTTAACTTGAAACGGTTTCTGAAACCCCAGGGCGTACCCAGACCAACTTCTGCTTAATCCATTCTTATTGGAAATGTTCAATTTCATACCAAATGTTTTTCCTACCCAGTCTCTCTCTCTCTCCCCTCCCTCCCCCCCCTCCCACACACACACACTAGCCATTTATACACTATTTTCCTGGGGTTTCTCTCCAGGGAACAGAAAATCAAGATACCAGCCCTTTGCAGACCCAACTTGGACACACCTCACCAAGGTAGGGTGTCAGATCACCCTCCCAAATGGTGACTTCCTTTATCTACTCTGAACCCAAGGAAAGTACCAAATGGCTTTTGAGGTCTGCATCTAACTTCTCGGACCCGCTGAGAACTCCCAAATGCTGCTTGTCTTTGACGCTTTGACTTCAAAAACAAGTGCCTGGAGGTAATCAGCAAAGAACACATTCGCTTCAAAAGCAACAGCTAGCAGCCCCCTGATCCCACAAAGCAACAGGGGACTCTCTAACCAGCCCAGCAATCACCCAATCAGGAAGCAACCCAAACGGGAACACAGGGGACAATATAGAGCAGTGGTGGCGTTCTTAAGAAGACCTGCGACAAAGATCTAAGTGGGAAGAGAAATCCCTAGATCTGGTCAATTTCAGTAACTCCAAATGAGGAGCTTGGGCCCTGGTTATGCTACAAGCTCAGTGGTTACCAAAAGCATGTAATCTGTTCTAAAAATGGTAACACGGAAAGGTGAGCTTTAAAGCTCCTTCCAGCCTTTTCATGCTGAAGTTCTCATCATTAATGCACAGAACATGTTTCGGAGCCAGAGATGAGAGACCGTCTCTGTCTCATTTATACCTGACATACCTCATCCTTTCATTAACCCTACACTTCCATGTCCAGTGTGTCCCAGACTCTGTTCTAGAACTGAGGACACGGAATACTTGCTGGCCCTAGGGAATTTTATGTTCTTAGTGGGAGAGACAGCCAAACCACAAATATCACACATCAAGGAAGAGAAATACCAACCTCAGGATTGGGAGTTGTTTGCAATGTTAAATGCAATGGTCAAGGGATGCAAATACACAAGCCCAGGAATTTTAAATATATAATTCGGCATGAGTTTGGTCATCTTGGAGTCAATCATTCATTCATTCAGCTAATCAGTCAGCAAACGTTGGAACGTGATGTTGAAAATTGTATGACTTTGGATGCTTGCGGAGGCAGACCCCTCCAATAGAGACCAGCATATGACCGAGAGGCAACATCAGTTAACAGTTAAGCCTGGAGGGCAGGGGTTCTGAAGTCACACTGCCCAAAGTTGTGTCCCACTTTCTGACATTGGGAACCTAGGCAACAGAGGGCTTAACATCGCTGAGGTTCCCAATTTCCTCAGTCTCAAAATGGGAATAATAAAGTCCTTACCATTAGGACTATTGTGAGATGCTAGCTCTAGCTGTCTGTCCTCAGCGCAGCGTGGCTCATGGTCCTGAGAGGCATCTTCAGTGTGGAGCTGCTGCAAAGCATTAGAGGCTGGACAAACTGCTTGGGGTGTTTGCTCCTCGTCTGTCCACTGGTCCCCATCAGCTGGGAGAATGTCTCCCACTGAGCACTTTCTTAAGAAATAGACTTACTTAGGCTCTGACAGGAGGTGAAGTTTAAAACGTTTGCAGGCAGCAGTTCATTAAGATGGACGGCAAGATCCGAACTGATATAACCCATCCTGCTGGTTTTATGGATGTCGTCAGCATTGACAAGACCTGAGAGAATTTCCGTCTGATGTCTGACGCGAAGGATCACTTTGCTGTTCATCGCACTACCACCCGAGGAGGCAAAGTACAAGCTGTGCAAAGTAAGAAAGATCTTTGTGGGAACAGAAGGAATCCTGCACCTGGTGACTCCTGATGCTCACACCATCACTCTCCTGATCCCCCATGCAGGTGAATGGCATCGTTGGAATTGATTTGGAGACAGAAAAGATTACTGATTGCATCCAGGGGGACACTGCTTACATGTGTATGGTATGTGAAAGATGCCAACAGCAACAGCTTTGCCACCCAGCACTCCAACATTTTCATGAATGGAAAAGGCAACAAACCATGGATTTCTCTTCCCAGAGGGAAAGGTATCTGCCTCACCTTACTGAAGAGAGAGACGAGAGACTGGCTGCCAAACAGAGCAATGGGTGAAATGATGTGGCTGATTTAAATGAAGAGATGTCTAAAATAATAAATATGGCATCATTAAGTGTAAAAAATAAAAGGTGTTAGCTTTACTCATACAAGCCATTGGGCAAAATCCCACTCCGATGGTTGCCATCAAAGCAGAAAGCAGAAGACAGGAGAGGATTTTTGTGGGCACATGAGAGACTCCCTTAGGGACCTCTCAGGAACAAAGAGAGTCCTTGACATAAAACAAATGGAATGTCTAGTTAAGCAGTCAGCTATAACTCAAAGGCTGTTGGTTTGAATCCATGCAGAAGCATCTCAGGGAGGTCTTGTGATCTTCTTCTGAAACAAAATGAGCCATAGGAAACTCTCATAGGAGTCTCTGAGCACAGCAATCAGTTCATGTGCTCAGGAGCTGGCAGAAAGGTTAGAATCGATCGGGCAGCACCTTAGAAAAAAGGTGGGGTGATCTGTTTCACAAAGGTCACAGATATTAAAATCTCACGGTGCACAGTTCTCTATAGATACGGGCTCGTCATGCAGCACATCAACTCGAAGACAGCTGGTTCGATTTTGTTTTGTGTGGACAAGAGATGAATGCCTGCGTCTTTGAGGTAAGGCAACGAGGGGGGAGAATTTGGCAACTATTTTGATCTCATTAGGCTGGTGGGGTCTTGGGGAAATCAGGATGCATGACTCTTTTTTCAGCAGATTTTACAGGGCTCCTAAAGCAGAGAGGGAAATAGCTGCCACTGAGTCATTCAATTGGCCACTAGAGCCTCATGAGAACAGAGGAGGCCACTTCAAAAAGGAGCGAAAAATTTTATTAGAGAAGGCACTTGTTTCCCATGAGATGAAGGACCCTCCTTGTGCAAGCCCTTTACCATCCTTGCACCAGCCTTGACCATCCATACCGCCTGAGTGCTGGCCAGCCCCAATCAAGAGAGCAGCATCCCTACCCTTGTCCACCCCCACCCCCAACGTTGCCACCAAATGATTGCAGCCTGCTCGCCCTCATTTGCATAAGAATTCTGCTCCATCTGTTAGGAGGCGCAATATCTGGTCGCGCTAATCTGATTGCTCTTCTCGCTGGTATTAACACACATGGAGGTTACCACCAGCTTTGCTCTGACCTTTGATTTTCAAATATCACATCTGGGGTAAGCACTTCCTCTTAATCTCGATGGACAATGGGCAAAATTTCACTGCTGGGGCTGCAGACAGAAGCCGAGCTCACAGAGCAGGTGTCCATGACCCCAGGTTAGGTGATTATAATGACGCTTTTTAGGCTCTTCTAATAAAGACGATGCTGAACAGGCTCCAACGTGCGTTTGCGGAAGTCTAATTGCGGCTAACGTGTCACTCCCATCAAGGAGAAGCAACAATGCAATTTGACAAATCTGGAATTGATTTTGAAATTGCTTTAATGAGGCGAGGAATAAGTTTGCAGGGGCCCAGCCATCTGAGAGGATCGGTGAGCTGAGCCGAGATCGTCTGCAGTTGCTTTGTTGACCGAGGCGGCGGCGGCGGTGGCACAGAGGGCTGCTCCTTGGTGGTAGAGCACTGGCATGCTCTCAGCTGGGTTTGCAGTCCGTGTTTCCGTTATCAGGTGTCCCCTACACTTCAGATTTGTTTGGGGACGTGTGTGTGTTTTCCTCTCCCTATGAAAACCTCCAGTTGACAGGACTGGGTTCGTTTTTCTCCCAAGCACAGGGAAAGATTCCACGCTCCTGCTGCCTCCTCATCCCAATCAAGGCTCCCAATCAAGGTTGGCCAGTGGATAAATGGGGACCTGGATCGAAAGTAGCTTTTTTTTTTTTTAATCACCTTTGTCCTGAGCAAAAGATTTAAACCTCCAAAATGACTGCACCCACTTCCACCAGCACCACCACCCCCACCCCAGAAAGGGGGGGGGGGAATTGGTAGAAGTGGCAGCCAACTGAAACCTAGATTGTTAAGATGCCCCAACTGTCTGCTGCCGAGTCAAATGAGCCCCGGTGGTGTGATGGGTTACAGCTTGGACTGCTAACCACACAGTTCAAAACCACCAGCTGTTCCTGGAGAGGAAGACCAGGATTTCTATTCTTGTGAAGGCTGTACAGCCTCAAAAGTCCCTAGGAGCAGTGTCCTGTGTGGTCACTGGCAGTGTGTGGAGAGCCTGCTCTCGCAGCAACGAAAGCCGGGTGCTCTTATGTCCACTTGTAGCAGCCCCCGTTTGTGGGAGTGCAATGACCACCTTTCTGGAAGCCGATCCCCAGACTTTTCTTCCCAGGTGCCTCTTGGTGGACTCAAGCCTCCAACCTTCGTGTTAGTATCTGAGCGTGTTAATCCTTTCTACCCCCCCAGGGACCCTTACTAACAATCATCACCAGGTATTTTAAAGTTGCAATGCAAGTGGGGAAAGCAATAAAATAACCTTCCAAACACAACCAGTTGAGCATCACCTAATTCCTGACCGAGGTGCAGTTTGGGATTAGCCCAGAAAACAGAATACGCTTTCGCGTTTATAAACCATACCAGCACTTTGACAATGAAGACAAAGGTCCCACCCGGCTTGCAGTAAACATGAAGGAAAAACTGCCAATAACACTTCACATTGTCACTTTTATCACCTGCCTCCCTGGCTTGGAACATGATTTCATTCAGAGCTGGGGTAGAGATCCAAAGGATACAAGCGTGTTTTAGAACTGCATCCCTGTGCGCTCTATTCCATGGGGCATCATCTCATTTGTACCGGCCAGCGTTGATGAGTGCATGGCCAGTGTCCCTATCAAGTGCAGATGCCTTTGAGAAATCGGAGGCTACAGGATCCATGCATCAATGTTACACTGATGTATTTTTCATGAAATCTGTAAATAAGGTCAACAGGATCGGGGGATTTTGAATGACAGAATCTTTAATAGTTTTTGAGGAATTGCCTATTCCCCTATAAAAAGTCCATTTCCTTTTTTTGTTGTTTTCCTTTTGGATTCTTGCTTATTAAAAAATATGATCTGGCTACTTCAACACAGACATCCCTCTACCCCTCCCCACACCCCTCACTCCCCCTACCCCACACACACACACACACACACACACTGAGAGAGAGCATGCGGAAGGAAAGGGAAGCTATATCTTCACAAACCAGTGAGCAGAAATGCAAGTTGGCTTGGAAGGGTAATTGGCACCTCTGGGGTTTCTGGTATTTGGTCTTTTCTCATCACCTGCAACATTATCTCACGCTGATGGAGCAGGTGACTTGGTCTTCAAAGACAGAGCAAGAAAGAAGGTAAAAGAAAACGCTTGGAGTCATGAATGCTAGGATTTAAGAGCTCAATGGCATCACTTTTATAACCTCGGTGAAATTAGAAAGTATTCTCCCCTTCCACCCAGACCTCCGTCTCCCCTGGGCCCCTGGGGGAGGGAGAGGGGGAGGGGGCTTTGTCTCTCTCTTTGGATCCAGTGCACATCCATCTGGGTCTGTGGCTGTCTGACTTGTGGGGCTGCCTGCTCCCCCACTGGCCTCTGGGCCTCTCTGGGGGCTGAAACGCACTACCGGGCACAAGTTGCTGATCTCTTCACCTCACTGAAGGGGGCTTAAAGTGAAGCCAAGTCAGGGGAAAGGAGAAGACCCCCAGACAGAGGGGCTGGAAATGAACCGCAGCTCAGGGTGAACCCCAGAAAAGCAAGAGGGCCAGGCCGGTGGCAGGAGAGCCACAAGGCTGCGGCTGCAGCCTTTGAAGTATCTTGTTTCCTAGTGACTGGGTCCTTCTCCCAGATCCAGGACACAGGAACAAGGACACGTTTCTGAAGGAAGATGAGGAAAAGCACATTCTGGAGGAGGGGGGCATCAAGCTTGGTGAAGTGGAGGGACGGCAAAGGAGAGGGCGGCTGCAGCAATAGCCTCGGGCAGAGGGACGGGTGAGGATGGCCCAGGACCGCCCAGTGTTTCGTTCTGTTGTGCACAGGGTCGCTATGGGACGGGGTCGGCTCCGTGGCACCTAACAACCACCACCGCGACAGGAGAAAACAGGAATGCTGGGGCTGCGGCAGGCTCGGCAGCCAGTGCCGGGGAAGCCCTCACAATACCGTCCCAGCGATCGATCGCTGCAGGAGAGAAAGGGGGAGGAATGGGGAGTTGAAAGTGGCTAACTGCAACTTTCGGAGTCCCTGGGTGCCGGACTGCTAGCGAACTCCAGCCAGAGGCGCCTCCACAGGGAGACCTGGCAATCTATTTCCGAAAGATCAAGCACTGGAAACCAGAGGTTTTCTACCGTGCTCTCACCCGGATGGGGCCGCTGAGCCGGAGTCAGCATCAACTCTATGGCAACAGGTTCTATAGGCCCTGCCTCCGAAAACAAAGAACCAGAAATGCAGCAACTTTTAGGCATCTAAAAAGGACAGGGAAAGCAGTCTTCTATGTTAAGTGCATTGTTTTCTTATTACCCGTATTATGAACAAAACCATGTAGCTCGTCTCTTCCAGATCAATGAGTAGCCCCTCGGGCAGAAACACAGACAGCTAAAATGAACCCTGCAGAACAAAGCCTGGAATGTCCCTTGCCCCTGCCACCTGCTCTTGGGGGTCAACTTTAATTATCCAGCGCACCACTGCCTGTGCGCCTCTTCTCTCCACTGTCTAATTGATGGCCCTGGCCACTCCTGGGTCAGCCCTCAAGAAACATCTTGGGCACAAACTCCTCCTACGCCCCACAGATGCGGCTCAGACAGGAGCCGCTCAGTGACCACAGTACCTGCCAGTGTGGGCCAGGAACTCCATGATGGCTTCAGTTTTCTCAGAAGGTGTTGGGGAGCGGGCGTGGATGAGAAAGCAAAGAACAAGATTACAGATCTATTCTAGGCAGGAAAAGAATTCACTTTAGCCTTGGACTCTCGGCTGCAGCATCCACTCCATTCATCCAGTAGCTCCTGGTCCTCTTCCAGGTAAAGGAGCTTGGGCTTCATTCAGTTCCAGCCCTTCTTTGAGGTCTGCCTTGTTTTCCCCTGAACTCGTTTGCAGGAAGTGAAATCACGGCCTTGGCAAATGCAGAATTCTTCTAAGGAGTCGTCACGGTAGTGAACTGCTCACGCCGCTCAATGGTGGCAAGCAGAGCACAAGATTTTGCCAGTGGACTCGGAATGGCCAAGCTAAACCCAGGACGCCACCCTTGGGTGCTACAGTCTGACCCTGATCCTCCAGAGCCTCAACCAGCCCTGTGCTCATGGGAACCAGAGGGAAAGTGGTCTCTTTTCTGGCTTCTCTCCAGGCTGCTACAGAATAAGCATCCTAGCTGACTCCTGAAAGCTTGCCCTTGCATCAAATTCCAATTTCCCCGGGGACAAAGGCTCCCCAGAAGTACTTGGTTTTCATTTCAAACCCTTCTCTATTTCAGCCCATTAGCATAGCCCAGAGAAGGGGAGTGGGGAGACTCCACTTTGAAAACAAAGCAAGCACAGGGCCACTCTAAGCTTCTGACCTTGAATGCTTCTGTAAACACTCTCACACTAACCCCCCACAAAAGCCAAAGCTCCAGAAACAAAACCGGAGAGCAGATGTTGTGTGCGATCAGACAGCTCCAAATGAATGCTTCAAAGACAAATGGGGTTGCCAGATATTTTTCATAGGTGAATTATTTGCTCCTCTCACTTGCTCTAAATGAAAAACCAGTTGCCATCAACAATTAATTGGACTCATGATAACACAGAGTATGTCAGAGTAGAATTGTGCTCCACAGGGTTTTCTATGACTGGTATTATTATTATTATTTTAGATAAGTTGTCAGGCCTTTCTTCTAAAGCACCTCCAGGTAGATTCAAACCTCCAAATGTTTGGCCAACAACCATATGTGTTAACCAGGGTTTTCTATTCTAATTATTTTTTTAATGTTGCCATTGAATCAATTCCTACTCCCAACAGACCTGTATCGGCGTTCCAGGCAGCCTTATCTTCCTCCTGCAGGGTGGATCTGAACCACTGACCTCACAATTAGCAGCCCATTGCCTCTCCCACAACACCACCAAAGGAAAACCAAACCAAGCTAACTGGCAATGAGTCCATTCTGACCTTTGCTCTAGATTGGCACACTACAGCCCACAGATTTCACTGGCCCATGACTTGTTTTTGTAAATACAATGTTGCTGAACCAGGGCCATGCACACTCATTTGTGTCTGGTCTATGGCTGTGTTGACACAACAAAGACGAAAGAGCCCATATGACCCACAAAGCCTATAATGTTGATTATCTGACCTTTTACCCAAAAAAGGCCTGCTCACCCCCACCTGCCCTATTGATTGTCCTACCATTGCCCAAGTACTGCTAGTGTCACCCTGTTTCAATTCACCTCACATTGATCATTTGGCTTGTAAGGGAGAAGCTCACATATATTAATTACTCCCCATCTTGCACACACACAAAAATGTATAAAAAACTCTGGGCACTTGATCCTAATTAATACTTGAAATATAGATTTAACAATTGCACACCAGTCCAATAATTCTTATAAATAAAAAGAATGGCAAACCATCAGTTGCATGTTAATGTGATACCTACACTGTGTCTATTGAGCAAGCATTTCAAGCTCATGGAGCAAGTAAAGATCAGAGCCTTCTTCACAGTGGAATATCAATGAATAATTTTGGTTTAGGTTCATTTCATACCAGGCACCACTATCTCAAGTCTACAGAGAAGACAATGAAGAAAATATCTTCAGGGGTTAGCACAGGAAGATTTGAATACCAACTATTAAGTGTTTCTTCATGAGAAAATGTTTCATAAGCTGTACATTTCAAACTGAGGAGAAATGGGTATTTGTTCTTCCCTGGAAAATATAATGCCCAATCATATATATTCCTGGATACCACAACTGTTGGCCATTTAGGGAGTGTGTTAGTCTGGGTACTTTAGAGAAACAAATCCACAGAAACTCATGTATAAGAGAGAATTTTACATAAAGGGTAAGTGCACATGAAGAAAACATCCCAACCCAGTGCTGCCCAAGCCCACAAGTCCAACATTAACCCATATGTCCAACACCAATCCACAAAGTCCTCCTCCATCTCACAAAACACACACTATGATGCTGACTGCAGAACAAAAGCCACAGCAGTGAATGTGTAAGCATCTCAGCGCTGGCAGGGGTCTGCACACAGTTGCTCCAGCACCCAGGGCTGCATTGGGGTGGGTCCATGTGTCTTCTCCTCAGGGATGTCTTGCAGGAAGTGAGCCTTGCAAGCTGAAGCAGGGAACTAGCTAAGGCAGCTGCACCCTGGTCCGACCATCAGAAAGCAAGAGACCCGAGAACTAGAAAGGCGAGGATCACTGAGCCATTTATCTCTCTGCCCTTCAATTTACCCCACATGTGTTTATCGGCCAGGTTGACACCGTAAACTAACTAACTCAGGGACCCACTGCTAGAAGCTTCTAACTGAGTCTTCTGCTCTGAAATGAGAAAAAATTCTCACTGAATTCTGACTGGTATGTTTTCCAAGCTGGAACCAAACCAAACTCACTGCCATCGAGTTAATTCTGACTCAGAGTGACTGTAGGATGGGGTAGAACTGCCCCCTTTGAGTTTCCCAGACTGTAGCTCCTTATGGGAAGGGAAAGCCCTGTCTTTCTCCCATTGAGCGGCTGATGGTTTCCAACTACTGACCTTAATTAGATGCCCAACATGTAACTGCTACCCCACTAGAGCTCCTAGAGGTATATATTTGGATATCATGTCAAAACTTAAAAGTCTAAAGAATCTCTTAAATTCTATCCCTTTGGACAGAACTTGGCCCAGGTGCCCTTGGCTTGATCAGGGAGTTGAAAAGTGACATAGATTTGGCCTGAAGCTGGGACAGCTCACCCCTGGGCCAACTCAGAGCTTTCCAATTGTTGGATCACATAGCAAAGGAGTTGTGTATCCAATATTGTGAGGCTCACTTATTTGCCCGCATTTCAGACTCAAATGTGGTGCATCTTAGTCATCTTAACTAGGCTCCTTTGAGGGAAGGGCATGTAGCCCTCAACCGCTCTGTGGTGACGCTCGGTGTCTTACGTTTCTTTGTGCGGCTATAGTCGAAGTAGGCAAGCAAGCGGCTTTCAAGAACAGACATTCATTTTCCCATAGTTCTGAAAGCTAAAAGTCTAAAGCAGGGTCTCAGCCATGTTGGTGTCTTCCTTGTAGGTAGTCCAGGGTGTTACTTAGTCAGATGATCCACTCAGAAGTGATTAGATTTAGAACCCAGTCAGCTTGGGTCTGCTCTAATTAGAATGATTAAAAATTACATTTACAGACATAGCAAATTTAGGATTCCAATAGATATTTGGGAGGGGGAATCAAATCCATAAAAATAGGCTCAGGTGAGTGGGTGCAGTCAGATAAGCATCACACACACACACACACACACACACACATACACACAGAGAAGAATCTTGGCTTTTGTGATTAAAATGCAAATTGCATACTAAAATCAAGGGCAGAGGTCCCTTCCAGGCTGGGGTGGGTGTGGGGCATGGTGAGTGCTAGAAAGGGTGTCTGCTCTGTATTTGCAGCTCCCTCTCCCCAGCACAAAGGACCCTGGTGGTGCTGACACCCTGGAGTAAGTGCTGGACTGCTAACCCAAAAGGCAGGAGGTCAAAGCCACCAACGCTCCATGAGCTAGTCCGCGCACATCAAGCCTTATGGTACTGGAAACCCTAAGAAGCGCTTCTACTCTCGCCTGTAGGGTCGCTATGAGTCAGAAGTGACCTGCCAGCAGTGAGTATGTCTCTTTCATTCTTGTTTTGCTTTCCTGGCCCTCCCACACACAGGATGTGGGGCCTCTCTGTTACACATTTTCCACAGATTTATAATTAACCAGTCCCTTTTCATCATGCATTCCCAGCATCGCGTATAGTATATGCAAATATGTGCTCAGTACATGCTGTTTCAAGTGCCCATCCAACCCATCAATAAATGCTCATGACATACCTACGAGGTAACAAGTACCATGCTAAGTACAGGAAATAAAGAAGACACTGTTTATACCCTTGGTATGTTCCAAATCTGGAGGGAGGAGAATAAATAAGCAGGACACAACAGTACTGGCTAGGCACGGATGAAAAAGAAAGATCTGATGAGATAGTTGTGGAAAATTAGCCAATGAAAGCCTGAGAGATCACAGTAGCACCTGTGTGCGTTTTGTTTTGTTTTGTTGCGTTAGTCCTGTCATCAGGAGAGGGCATTTGCTACAGGAGGACATCGTGCTAGGTGAGGTAGAGACCTAGTGAGGGCTCCGGAGACCCTGGGGAAGGTGAACTGGCATGAGAGACACCATGACGGACTCAGACATGCTGGTGAGGGTGAGGATGGTGCAGAGCGGGCGAAGTGTATTCCACTGCCCATAGAGCCCACTTGGTGGGCGGTATCAGTGACACGGTGGACGGTGATGAGAGGAACTTACGTCTTGACTATTAGATTAAGCCCTCTTCCGGCTCTCAGCCTTCACTGGGATTGCGCATCACAAGAAGAGAAACTTAATAAAGACTGTTTTGAGTAGCCTAGAATACCCTTACTTGCTTTAGGAACAGGGTGAAAAACAAACAAACAAACAAACAATGAAAGAAAAAAGTCAAGCACTCAACGAGTTTGAATCAGGAGGTTAGAGTCCCAGAAAGGGCATTTGAAATATCACTGGAGGTTTTTCATGCCAGACGACAGGTATGACCAGTTTCATTCTTTTGTCCAATCGATGAAATGACTGATGGGTCATTTGGGCTTTGCCAGAAGAGAGAGCTGCATGCGAAGCCTTGGTGTGGGGTCATCATTTGACAAATATGTTGTGAATGAGTAAAGGCTAGCACTTCAGGATCTGTCGAGGAAATGAAAAAGTGGGCCTCAAATTAAGTATCTGTATAACCTACATATCAGCAAAACCCATTTTGAATATGCATATGCCAAAGAAGACATCGAACAGATTAGTATGGGACTCTGAATAAAGCTGCTCATGGGGCATTCTCTAGGAGAATGGCATATTGGTATATGTGCCATTGGTGTAGGTATGATGGTACAGATAATGTGGGTGCTGATTCCTGGGGATTGGATAGGTCAAAGATGGGGTGTGCCACCATGGTAGATTACATGGAGTTGGAAGCAACAGAGGAGCTGTTCACATCATAATATGGATGGATCTTGAAAAACATGCTGATGGTTGAAGAGTGAGAAGCACAGTAATATATGAAAAACACACAATATGGGAAAGTAAAATATGTATACCCAAAGCACCAGACACTCACTGCTTCCTAACCCCGAGGGAAAATAAAATAACCCATTTATTCATCTACTTACTACGTCTTTGTTAGTCACCAGCTACATGTCAAGCATTGGTCCAGACCAGTGGTTCTCAACCTTCCCAATGCCATGACCCTTTAATATAGTTCCTTGTGTTGTGGTGACCCCAAACCATAAAATTATTTTCGTTGCTACTTCAGAACTGTAAGTTTGCTACTGTTATGAATTGTAATGTAAGTATCTGATATGCAGGATGTATTTGGCGACCCCCGTGAAAGGGTTGTTCAACCTCCAAAGGGGTCTCAAAGCACAGGTTGTGAACTGCTGGTCTAGACCCTAGAAGCACAACAGTGAGCAAAAGTGCAAAATTTAAATTATACTAGGGGTGACACATACTAAACATTTTCAATATATAGGTAGTGTTAGATAGTGATAAGGACAAAAGAGGAAACAAAAAATGAGAAAGGAAGATAAGAAATATGTGTATACAATGGATGGATGGATTGTGATAAGAGTTGTATGAGCCCCCAATAAAATGATTACAATTTTAAAAAGAAGTATGTGTATAAGGAACACATGTCCAGGAGAGGTCTTTCTGGAAGTGGTAAGGAAAAGAAGCACCCTCAGATATCTAGGGAAAGAGCATTCGAGGCAGAAGAGGGCATGCCAAGGTCCTGAGATAGGACCAACAGCCAACAGTTAGGGTGGAGTGACCAAAAAATTGAAATAGGATGCTAGGTTAAACTGGAATTTCTTAGTATAAATATGTGCCAAGTATTGACAGATAGAAAGGCAATCAGGGCTGGATCTTGACAAGCTTTGTATTAATCTGAAGCAATGGTATGTGTTTCTCTATGTAGGTACAGGAAACCCATCTGAGCAGAGAGATGGGATCAACTATTCCCATGGCTCATGGTCTTTGTTATTCACCATACTGGTGCCATCTGTTAACAGCAAATAATTAAAAAAGACTGACAGGACAATGATGAAGGCAAGTACCATGATTGGGGCAAGGAAAGCAATGAATGACCTTCGAATGAGCTAGCAAGCCCTACTTGAATCCTCTTAACATCATGAAGGCCACATTTCCACAGATCTGTGAAGTGGCCTGAAAAAGATTGGCGTTTCTCTGGAGCTTTGGAGATCTACCCGAGACCCTCTGGAGAGATGGAATGCCATCGTCAAAACAGAATTAGAGAAACAGGTTGGTGCTCTCGGAGTCAACGGATTTCACCCTGCCATGACATCCTGGATCCTGGATGAGTCCACCCAAACCTCAGGGTATCAAAGAAACACAGACAGCTTTGGAAAAGAAAGATTCCTAGGTCCCATGCCAGATGGTTTTAGATCCATAAATTAATTAAATAAAGGTGGTCCTAGAGCCACACTTTGAGAAGCTCTGCTTTGAAAATGGACGTAAGTTCATGTCATAGCGGTAAAGGTTAGGGAACCCAACCCACGGCCATGAAGTCAATTCTGGCTCACAGTCATTCTGTAAATGGTTTTAGGGTCTGAACATCTTCAGCAGAGCAGGTAGCCTCATCTTTCTCCCTCAGAATGACTGGTAGATTTTAACCACTGACCTTGCAGCCAGCAAGCCAATGGTGACCCCACACCTGCACCAGGGCTCCTTAAAGACTATGAGCAAGAGAGTTGTGTTCTTATAAGTCACCCAGGTTGTCGCATTTTGTTACAGGAGCAGAGTTCCTATTCCCCCCCCCCTTCTTTGGAAGAGACATAAAAGGGAAGAATACGGACCCAGGCCCTGCAGAAGGACATCGTGGTCGGTAAAGTGGACAGGCAGCGACAAAGAGGAAGGCCCTCAATGAGAGGGACTGACCAGCAGCTGCAACCATGGGCTCAGGTACAGGAACATTGTGAGGTTGGCACAGGACCATGTGATGTGTCATTGTGTTGTGCTTAGACTATGGGTCCGAACCGACTCGATGGCACCTAACAGCAAGGGCCAAAGGACTTCGTTTCCTGACTGCACATTGGAATTACCTGGGGAGCTTTACCAGGTGTTGATGTCTACTCCTGCCGAGGTCTCATCCTTAGAAAGTCGGAGGGGCAGCCTGGGAACCAGGGTATCAAAGGTTCCCTCCTAGAGACTCAAATACACCGAAAAAGGTGAGAAAGACTTTTAGGGTCTCGTGTGAGCTTTATGATCACCTTGCAAGTAACAAGGCCTGAGTATTGTCACTGTTCACATCCTAGGCAGCTAAGACTCCAGAGAGTTCCTGGCCAATCCCAGCTCCCACGGCTGGGGAGTAATTCAAAACTGAAGACCATGTTTTGGGTGATCCAATTCAGTGTTCTGGCCATTATCTGACCATGAGACAGAGGCCAGCAGGGCTTTGATCAGAAAGGCCAGAGCTTGGATTGTTGCACTAAGAAAGACAGGCCCAGGTGGGACAGTGGGGAGACAAGAACTCAACGTCTAGGAACAGAGTGGCGTGATGGGTGGTGGAGGGCGGAGGACCCTCTGAGAGGAACCACTGCCACCTCCATAGAGTCCAGTCACACTCACAACAACTCCCAGGACAAGCAAGGACGGCTCCCTCAGGTTTTCAAGGGTATCCATTCGTACGGGAGCAGTTTTATCTTTCTCCCTGGAAGACTTGGGAGGTTGGGATTGCTGACCTGTAGTGAGCAGTCTAGCTTGTAATCCACTATGCCACCAGGCTCAGAGGAACAGTGGCTAGAAAGCGTGCTGTGCTTGTGGGACTTCCAATCCCTCATTACATCAACCCGACCCACACTGGCCATCCAGCTGGGCCAGGTCCTGAACCAAAATGGACTTCTCCGAAATGAATGATGTCAACAGCTCTGTGGCCTCAGAGAACCTAATTCCTTCTTCAATCCGTAATACCAGCCAGGATGTTTTATGTATGGGGTGATGTGGGAAGTAGGAATACCAACGATAAGTTATTCTATTGGTAGAAGCTTAAAGTCTTTCAACTGAGACAAAGCTTTCAAAATTATTTCAAAAGTAAATGCCCCTGAAAAAAAAAAAGAAAAGAAAACCTGGGTTGAAAAATCTCATCAAAGCCTAGCCTTGGCTTTCAAACACTTTTTTAAAAAGCCCTTTTTGATAAAAATCAGCTTTATATGTGAGAGTAAATATTACTCTCTGAGGGGAAAATATTACTACTATGGTTCACATTCAAAATATACAGGCTGATACCAAGTACAGTGTATTTTCAATGTCTCTGTGCTCAGTGAATGTCTATGGACAAGTTCTCGCAGTTATACCCGCATCTCGGTCTCCTCAGAATGCCTTACAGAAGCAGTTCAATCAAAACTCAAAGCAGAGAGGTCAATCATAGCAATTTTTCTTTTCTTTTTTTTTGCGGGGGGGAGATTTCAAAGAGGTAATCTTGATAGATTTTCTCAAAAGGCACAAGATGGTTGTGAGGCTTATTATGAAAAAGTTTTTAAAAAATGGAAACTGCTTTGGGGAGAAAAGGGTCAAGCAAGGGGCACCGAGGGGTGTTTTCCTATCGCCGCACTTCCCTGGCACTTCCCTGCTCGTTCGGAGAGGGCAGGAGGGCTGGACTGCACCAGTTTCTTTGGGAAACCCTACAGCCCTGACCTTGCCCCTTCTTTTCTTTCTCCAAACTCAAATGCCATTTAAAAGGAACAAGACTCGGTCCTACCATTTTGCCGTGGTACAAATTAAAGGGGGCAGAATTCTTCCAGAAGGGCTGGTGAGATTGAAGCGCCACCGGCTGCCTGCCCAGGTGCACATGGAGAAACAGTAGTTTAATGTTTTAATATTTCAACTTAATAAGGGTGTCAATCATTTTTCAGCAACACTTTTTTACTTACCCTCCTGTGTTTGCATACTATATTTATATATAATACGTTATATCTACATAGACCATCTTATTATATTGTACGTATTATAATTTTAAAATATACAGGTGACCCCTGGACAATGCAGAGTGCTAGGGGCTCTGACCCTTGCAGTCAAAAATCCACATATAACTGGACTTCTCTAAAATTTAAACCAAGAAGCCCTGGTGATGGAGTGGGTTATGCATTGAGCTGCTAACTGCAAGGTAAGCAGTTCAAAACTACCAGTCACTCTCTGAGGTGACTTTCTACTCCCATAAAAAGTTACAGTCTTGAAACCCACACGGACAGTTCTAACCTATCCATGGGGTTGCCGTGAGTCAGGATCAACCCGATGGCAGTGAGCAAAAAGCTACTGTTGACCAAAAGTCTTACCAACAAAAAAACCATCTATTAACACTTATTTGGTACATTTGGTGTATGATGTGTATTATATACTGCATCCACATAATAGCTACATTTTCTGCATACGATAAAGAGGTACTTCACAAGAAGTGCAAGGTTTTCACACCTGCTGTCATAACTTCAGCAACAGCATCCCGCATTTCCCTCTCACATTGGGCAACAGCATAGACACTGGAGCCATTCAATGTGTGAAGTAGCACATCAAGCAATTCAACTTTTTGTTAATGTCCTGACTTCTCGCTGCTCTGGGGGAGCACTGCCAACATCACTAGTGGCACTGCATATGGGTCCCTGGGTGTTGCTCGAGGATGACAGTTTTTCACTTGCACAATGAAAATTAAGCAAGGACGATACGAGATCACAATGTATTGTTATAAGCAATTTACTGGGGAAATTAATCATACAGAGATGAGTAGCCTCATCTGGTGTTTTGTTTTGTTTTTAATTACGAGTATAAGCGGACCCAACTAGTTCAACTCAAGGTTGTTCAAAGGTCAACGATATAAATAAATATCTACTTGCCATAGAGTCAACACACAGTGACCTTATAGGATAGAGTAGAACTGTCCAGTAGTGTTTCTGAGACTGTCAATCTTTATGGGAGCAGACAGCTTCACCTTTTGTGCTCAGAGCAGCTGGTGGATTTGAACCACTAACCTTGCAGTTAGAAGTCCAGCACTTAACCCAATGAGCCACCAGGTCTTTTTCTAACTAGGGCTCCTTATATCACCATGTCGTTCGGTGCTGTGAAGTTGGTACTAACTCATAGCCACCCTACGTATGACAGAACGAACGAAACGTCGCTCTGCCTTGGACCATCCTCACAAAGGTTAAGTTTGAGCTGTTGCTGCAGCCACCATGTCACTCTTATTCTGAAAGAATGGCCAGTCTGGAAAACCCTATGGAGCGGTTCCACTCTGCACGGCGCGGTCGCAATCAACTCCATCGCAACTCACATAAACACTACATAGATCACAGGAGATGTGTCATGGCCCCAGCAAGCGCTGGGTCTAGAACACATTCAGGGGGTAGGAGGGAGTGGGAGAAGAGAGTCCCCACTCCATTCCCTTTGTGGGGCCCTCTCTCTAATTGAGGAGCTGGATTTCCTCAGGCCCAAACTCTAAAGCAGTGTGGCAGAGCTGCCAGAAGCCATTCATTCCTTCATCGGTGATGTGTTGAAAGCCTACTGTGCACTTAACATTGGGCTAGGTTCTAAGACCAAGCGGGAGGAATGGCAGTCCTGTTCTTCAAGGACTTCTCCATCTGGTGAGGGTCAAGGACAGGAATAATTATAGAGCACATGCAATAGGAGTTCAGTAGGGGAAGCGCTTCAGCGTGGCAGAATCCAGTGGGAGACCTGGGAAAGGGCACCTCATCCTAGGTAGGCTGGGGCTGCAAGGTAGGCACTATCAGGGAAGACTCTTTGAGGGAGCTAAGATCAGTTCCATTCCTGGGAGCAGATTTTGACAAGATGAATGGGGCCCAGGAAACAGAAGGACTTTGGAAGTCAGACACTGAAAAGGGATGCGACAGCCAGACTAAAGGGGGGAGCAGTACTTCTGTGGGTGCCGACGACATCACACTGAATCAAAGCCTTTCCTGTGGTACGCGGGTGCCAGCCTCCTGGGCTCTCCTGAAAGACTGCATCCAGATCCACAGCCCAATGGGGCAGGTTTGGGGCCACCTAACTTGAGTGTGAAAAGGAACTGTCTTCGAACAGAAAAGATCAAAATGGCTTTTGTGAAACCAGATCCCCTCAGCTGGGTTTCAGCCCTGAGTGCTGCTTTTGGCAAAAGCCACACAGTGAAACGGGAGCAAATGCACAATCAAGTGCTCTGGGCAGAGCGAGAGCAGCTGGGTCCCTGTGCCTTCCTCTGAGCGTGGCTCTCCGCCTCAGACTGTGATGCCAGCCCCGGGAGGAGAAGGGAGTCCACGAAGAACCTCCCTTTCCAGCTGGGGGGAGACAGGTGGTGACCGTGTGCCTGGGTCATTAGACACTGCCTGTGGCATCACCGCAAACCCACTCGCCATTTCTACCTCAGCAGGTTCTCCTCCACCCGAACCCACTGCCATCAGTCCATAACCACTAAAGGTAAAGGGCCAACAAAAGACGCCAGAAAGTCTAGGGGATTCTGCTTTGCCTCCCTGTCTCAACATCTGCCTCTTCCCCCTAGCTCCCTTATCTTCTGCCTTCTTTCCTGAGATTCCCTGTGTACCCAAGCCACGAGGACAAAGAAGAATGCCTGTCAGCCCCAGTCTCCAAGATTCAATCAAGGCTCTCAGCTTTTCTCTTGCTCTGAATAGCACCCTGTGCTGATAGGGCCCGGCTCGGCTCTGCAGGCCTTAATGGTTTCCCGAGATCGATTAGGCCCCTCAGCCTCCTGGGCAGCAGGCATCACGGCTGCTGCTTTGGCAGATGGATGGACCGTGGCCAGGGCTGCAGAGCAGGCTGGGAGCCCCGCACACGCACACTCGCTTGGCCTGCCCCCGCCTCAGCACCAGCTGCCTTTGAGGCTGCCCTAGTTCTCAGACACCTTCTCCATGTGGGCCACCAGGGGATTTTTCAATGAGGCTACCGCTGAAGTAGCCCACCCCATCAGAGGAGAGGAAACCAAAGCGAGGGGACTTCCCGGTGCTACAGCCCAGGACTGCAAGGGGACAAGAGCTAGCCCGAGGATTCCCCCGGGTGGTGTCTTGTCCCTTGGTCACCTCTCTCCCTTCTGAAGGAGCGGTATGCTTTCTGGGACTCTCAGCACAGGGAGCTATATTTACGAACAGCAAGGGGAAGCCAACGGGCAGTGGGCCAGTGGCCTCAGAGTGGCAGAGAGAGGCTCCTTTTCTACGGTGGCCTCCCTTTGCAGCCAGCACACAGAGAGGGGAATGAGCTTCAGAGAGCACTGCCTGATGAGCTTACCACTCACACTAAAGAATGCGTGAGGTGCAGGGCTGGGGGGCGGGGGGGCGGCGCGGGAAGGGGGTAGACGGGACACCACCTCACAGTTCACTGCCTTCTGGAGCCATCTGTAAATGGCAGTCTCTGACCCTGCCTGGAGGGTGTGAAATACTGAGAGGCTAGTGGGAAGATGGGAGGCTGGGCCTCGGATCATCTTTGCTTGATCATTTAAAAGGTATTTAAGGTCATGGATCAGTAACAATACGTGCCAGCCTTCATTGAGCTCCTCCTCTCTGCTTTTACAAACGACTTCCATCTTAACGTACAGCAGCCAGGGGGGTGGGCACAGAGAAGTGGAGTAGCTTGCCCAGAGTCGCTCAGCTAGAAAGTGGTAGAGCTAGAGTTTGAAACCAGGCAGTCTGGCACACAACCCCATGTCTCTAATCCCTTCACCAAACCATTCGGCTTGGTTTTAGGCCTGCTGGGCTCTGTCACAGAAGGGTTTCCGGCAGAAGGCACATGACTGTATAACTTTCTTGTACATCCGAAGGACCTCACCCACCTTCTTGTCTATCTAGAATGATCTTCCAGAAAGGGCAGGCTGTGCACGCCCCTAGGGCACGGATGAGGTCTGATGCTTCTTTGCATCCTTAGCCCCTGGTACAGTGCCTGGATCAGAGTGCATGTTCATCTGGGTGCAAACGCTGGCGGTCAGCCATACATACACACTGACTGTGTGGCCAGAGCCAGGACAACCTCTCTGACTTCCATTTTCTCATCTGTAACCGGGGATAATCATACCACCATTGCAGTGTTGCCGCATGAGGAGAAACTCTATGGGTAAAGTCCCACTCACCATGCTTGGCACCCAGTCAGTGCACAATCAATAAACAGTTACAGTCCCAGAAACTGTCCCTCAAGGGCAGCTCTACTCTATGGGGGCACTATAAATTGGGATAGGCTTGATGGCAGTGAGGGTTTTTTGGTTTCTAAAATAGTTTGTTGACATATGCGTCACACATCATACAATCTAATCCTATTAAGACGAATTGTGCGACCATCACCATAATCAATTACAGAACACTTTATTCTTTCTCATAGTTGTTTATTCTCATAGTTGTTAGCTCCCCACTCCCTACCCTCATCCCCCGAAATCTCCCTTGCCATATACCTAGGTAATTATTAAATCACTTACTGTCTCTATAAATTTGCCTATCCTGGATTTCATATACAGAAAACCATTCAAAACACATACAGGAAGCAAGCAAACCACAAAAACAATGACTAGACAAAACAGAGAAAGCCACAATCAAAATGAAAGCAGAAAATATTAAAAACTGGGGAGACAAAAACTTTAAAATGGGTCCAAAGGGAGATCAAATGATAAGTGCTACATTTTAACCCAACTCCACTTGCCATGACTGACTTCACAATGCTTTCTGCCTGAGAAGAGGGTTATTCACATCCCGCAACATAATGGGAGGGCATGCACCAGAGACTTAATCCATGTGAGGACCCTGCAAAAGGATTTGGGGCTCCCACGGTCATCCTCAGGCTTCTGCAAACCAGATGTTCATAATTTAAGCTCTGATATCATTCCCTCCTTCAGAGTTTGATTTTATTACTTACCATCCTTGAATCACACAACTTGATATGCTTCTTCCATGTGGACTTAGTTGAAACCTCATTTAGACAGCTGCTTATTTTAAGACAAGCCTCTAAGACCCCAGATGCTATTCTTTCTGATAGCTGGGCACCATCTAGTTTCTTCATCACACTTCACAATAGCACCCATATCTTCATCAGGAGGGAAAACATTGAGCAGGGCCATGCCGTATCATAAGAAATAATTGTTCACTTTGTTCTAAAAATCCTCCCATTCTCTGATGCTCACCCTCCCAACGTGATCGCTGAAGACAAAACATGAATAAGCAAATGTGGTGAAGAAAGCTGATAGTACCCAGCTATCAAAAGATACAGCGTCTAGGCCCTAGAGTCTAGGGTCTTAAGGGCTTGAAGTTAAACAAGAGGCCATCTAGCAGAGAAGCAACAGGCCCACATGGAAGAAGCACACCATCCTGTGTGATCATGAGGTGTCTGTGGAATCAGATAACAGGCACCAGAAGACACAAAACAAACAAACACAATATATTGTTGAGAACAAAGAGGGTCAGAGCAGAGATCCAAAACTCCTCTGTAGACAATAGGACATCCCCTCACAGAAGGGTCACAAGGAAGGGATGAAACAACCAGGGCACAGTGTAGCACCAATGAAACACACATTTCTCTGATTCTTTGAGGCTTCCTCACCCTCCCCTTTATCATGAACCCAGTCCTGCCTGTCAGGTCTGGCTAGACCGGAGCATATACACTGATACAGATAAGAGCTCACGACACATGGAATCCAGGTCAGATAAATCCCTCAGGTACAGAAATAAGAATAGCGAATACCAGGAGGGTAGAGGGAAGGAGAGGAAGGGGGAACCAATCACAATGATCGATGCATAATTTTCCCCCTTCCAGGGGGGATGAACAACAGAAACATGGGTGAAGGGAGACAGCTGTCACTGTAAGATATGAAAACAATAATAATTTACAATTTATCAAGGGGTCACGAGGGTAGGGGGGAAGAGGGAGGGAAACAAGAGGAACTGATACCAAGGCCTCAAATAGAAAGTAAATCTTTAGAAAATGATGATAGCAACATATGTACAAATATACTTCATAACAATTGATGCATGGAATGTTATAAGAGCTGTAAGTGCCCCCAATAAAATGATTTAAAAAGAAATAATTGTTCTTAGATTAAGGCTAGAAGTAAGTGTGAGCCCCAAATCAATTCATATATCTAAGGTTTATATATGTCTCTGGTTCACTTTCAAGACATCATTATCATTTTATGGCAGAGAACATTAGAAACCATCCCCCTGGGCCATGACATAGTTCTGTTGCTGGTGTAACTAATTTATCCTATGGCATATAATTTAAAACACTGTTGAGAAAAAGAAATTACACTAATATTGGCTGACTTCAGACCAAAATACATGAATTGTTGACATCTACAGATTAAACTCTTAAGTGACTGGACACTATTTACGTGAACAATGGGAGTTGGTGATTGTGGTAGTTACATAATCTGGTGTCAATGTGGGACTTGAAAGGATTAAGAGTGAAGGGGTGGAGTCTAGTCTGTCAATTGGGTCATAGCCAATAAGGCCTCTGGGTGGCCATGGCCTTCTCCTGAGGATTCTGGGAATTCCTGTATTTCCTCCTTGGAGGAAGGAGACACTTTTCTCTCTCAGCTCACACCCTGAGAGACGCTCTACTGACAAAACATATGGCACTACGCTGACAGACCCCATGCCCTGGGAGCTGGAGGAGCCACATGGAGACCCCTGCCAGTGCTGAGATGTTTCCAATGACACTGGATTCACAAGATTTTGCACCCATTGGCCTGTGATCTTCCTGCATTCGGCATCATTGCATGGGTTTCACGAGTCTGAAGAGGACTTTATAGATTAGTATTGGACATATGGGCTTAATATAAGACTTATGGACTTGATCTGGACTGGGCTGGGATGTTTTCTCAATATTCAATTGCTCTTGTATAGAAACCTCTTTCTTCTACACATACAGTGTATCCATGAATTTGTTTCTCTAATCTACCCAGACTAACACGAGTATATCTATGAATTTGTTTCTCTAGTCTACCCAGACTAACACGAGTATATCCATGAATTTGTTTCTCTAGTCTACCCAGACTAACACATTGATGGGGCAAGACTTTCATCCTATCAGAGCCCTAAGGGGTTCTGGTGCTTTCGTGGTGCATTGGATGGATAGCTGCAAGGTCAGCGTTGAAACCACCAGCTGCTCGGCAGGGAAAGACTATGCTTTCTACTCCCATTAAGATCTATAGTCTTGGGAACCCACAGGTTCAGTTGTGTACTGTCCTAAATTATCTCCATGGCAGTGAATTTGGTTTTGTTGTTGTTGTTGTTGTTTTGGCAGCTCCCTACTTTTGAACTTCATGTTATAGGAAATACTAAGCATTCTTTAGTGTTCAAGCCAGTAATTTTCGCTGCTAGCACCCAAAAGCAATCTGATCATCTCTAAGAAGAAGCAACCTTCCACTCATCCTTAGAACAAAATATCCAGAGAGCCATGAGAGCCCCTGAGGCTGAGGTACAGCCACCAACACTTCTGCAAGCGCAAACCAACCCAAAACCAAAGCCACTGCCATTTCCAACAGGAAAGTCAAGGCTGTAAATCTTTCCAGGAGCAAACAGCCTCAACTTCCCCACCAAGCAGCCGGTTGGCTGAAACCACCTATATTGCTGTTTGCAATTCAATGCTTAGTCCACAGAGCCATGGGGGCTCCTTTCTGCAAACACCAATGGAAGTCGATCACAGTACAGCTGGTCCAGACCAGTAATCATCATCTCAGGAAAGCGTACCAAGCCTCCTGATCCTAGTGTAATCCTGGCTTCTCCAAAAGCAATCTCAGAACCTTGGGAGCAGCAGATCCATGAAACCCAGTCCAAGCCAGATCATGGCTGGCTCAGGAGAGTTCCAAAACAGGTCACAGTCTTGTTTTCTCTCCATCAAAGGCCACATCAGAATGGCTGCGAACAGCTTTAGCGGAGTAGCATTTCACAATGAGTGGCCTACGGATCACATGTTACCCCAGACTCCACAGATCACACAATATCTAAAAGGGCTCTGCATCCCGAGGGAGTTTCCAGAGGTAGCTTTTCCAGGTTCCCTGCTGGGCTGTAGACTGGGTTTCAGCTCCTCCTCACACCTTCCCCCTGGTGGAAGTTTGTGTGTTGTTAGGGTTTCAGTGGAGTTTCCAGATGAAGACAGACTCAGAAGAAAAGTCTAATGACATGCATCTAAACACCAGCCAATGGAGCTCCTAAGGATGACAATTAGAAAGGGCAAAGGTTCAGATCAGTTGTGCACAGCGCCACCATGATTGACAGAAGCTACCAACAACAACTCCAAGGAGCGTTAGTGGTTCGATGGGGGTAAGTGCTGTACTTACCCCCACAAGGTCAGTGGTTCAAACCTACTAACTGCTCCTCAGGAGAAAGACATGGCTGTCTGCTCCCTTCAAGATCTACAAAACCTGGGAAGCCCGATATAACGTCACTATATGTAGGAGTCAACTGAATGGCAGGGCATGGACCAATAATTCCACCTTCTGGGGCTCACCAGCAGGTAAGGGGGAAAAGATGGAAGCCCAGAGGGGTACGTGAATCATCAGTTCAGTGGCCATATTATGTAGTGCTTGTGTGCTAGTCATGGTGGGAGATGCAGCAATTAGTAGTAGATGCTGCTACTGGTCCCAAGGAGCCTTGGTGGTGTAGAGGCTACATATTGGACTGTTAACTGCAAAGTTAGCAGTTCAAAACCACCAGCCTCTCTGCAGGAGAAAGACAGGGCTTTCTGTACCATAAAGAGCTACAGTCTCAGAAACTCTCAGGGGCAATTCCATCTGTCCCTCAGGGTCACTGTGAATCTGAATTGCCTCGATGGCAGTGAGTTTGGTTTTGGGGGGGTCGTGCCCTCAAGGGACTCACAGAGAAGGTGGGGGTAGGTGGGGAGAGAGCCAGGCACACAAGTAAAGATCCTATGAATGAAGGTCATTGAGAGGAAAACAGAGTCACCATGGACCAGAGGATCAGATGACATGATGTGGCTCTTTCAGTCCCTGCCCACATTGTCCAAGGTGGATGCCCAGACCCAGTCCTCACCACTGGGTCCTCATCCAGTCTCAGAGGGTGCAGTGTCTGACCACAAACGCATTGCACTAGGCAGAGATGGCGACTCAGGGCTGGGGCTAGTAATGCAGCCTGAATCCTGGTTTGTTACAGCCCGTAAGTCAAGAATGGTCTGACATTTTTTAATGGGTTGCTTCAATAAGAGAGAAGGTGAGGACTGTGGGTGACAGAGAAGCGTGTGGCCCACAGAGTCTAAATTATTTACCACGGCAGATCTGTTACAAGACAAAGTTTGCCAACACCTGGACTTCAAGTTCCGTGGTGGCCCCAAGCATGATCCTTATTTGTCCAGGTTTCCTTGAGCCCCTTCTGGGAAAAGCTGAATGCCCTTGGCTACTAGGGTGAATCGCAAAGTTCCTCCGCTGGTCTGCCCAGGGGCTTAGGTACAAGCATGGGCTATGGGGTTTGGGGTCCTTCTAGTTCTCTGCAGTAGATCAGCCTGTCTCTTCAAGCCTTCCCATGGCTACCCACAGTCATAATTCACGGCAGGCCAAGACATGTCAACATACTATTGGCACCCACCACCACTAAACACCAAGCCTTCAAGGAGGGTTCAGTTGCCCACACAGACCTCCCTACACATGCACAAACCAAAAGCAAACTCACTGCCATTCAGTCGCTTCTACCTCATACTCATTCTATAGGACAGAGTGGAATGCCCCTATGCGCTTTCCAGACTGATTCTTTGGTACCAGACTTCAACCCGGTGCTCCAAGATGTGAATGCAACATACCTGCATGAAGCAGGGAACCAATAGAGAGGTCTGAGGGGCCAGCCCAATCCCAGCTTTGTGGATAGCCCCCCTTCTCCGCCAGAAGAATTTACTTCAGAGGACAGCACTGAAGCTACAGATCAGGGAGGGGAACATGTCTGATCAGAACACACAGGAGCAAATGAAGGGGGAGGAAGAGAGAATGGAGTACATCCTGGCCCACCAAGCCTTGAGGATGATATCCCTGCTCAGAGCAGCCAGGGCACAGAGAGGCCGGACCCACTATGAGACACAACATCCCTCATGACCCATAGCCCTACAGGGGGCAACACTGGAGAAACAGTATGGGAAGTGTGTCCGATCTGATCCCACCACACCAAGGCAAAACACTAAGGTTGTGCAACAGAACAGCAAGGGGAACAGACAAGGAAGTCCCCAGGGAATACCAAAAATGGACTTTGGGGCCAGGGCGTGGCACCCCATCAGATTCCACCAGAAAACCCTCCTAAAGGTCAAAAACAGACCTTGAACTATTTACAGACTTTTCTCTCTTTTTTGTCATTGTTTTTAAATTGTTTTTAAGTGTTTTGTTCTCTTCTGTTGCTTTGTTTTGCTCTGTCTTGTTCTTTTGTGCATATAATTATATCTGCAGGTCTATCTAGATAAGATAGGTAGGATAAACAACCTGGAGGAGAAAACAACAGGACAGATGGTTATAGGAGGACAAGGAAGAGGGGGACGTAGGGGAAAGGAAGTGGGTATTAAAAAACCCAGGGACAAGGGAATAACAAGTGACCCAAAATCAAAATCAATGGCAAGGAGGGTATAGGATACCTGGCAGGACTTGATCGAGGGCAATGTAACTGAGAGGAATTACTGAAACCCAAATGAAGGCTGAGCATGAGAGTAGGACAAGAGAAGAGTGAAAGTAAATAGAGGAAATAACTAGAAGGCAGGGACATTTATAGAGGTCTAAATATAGGCATGTACATATGCAAATTTATATATGATGATGGGGAAATAGATCTATGTGCTTATATTTACAGGTTTAGTATTAAGGTAGCGGCTGGGCACTCCCTCAATGCAAGAACACTTTGTTTTATTAACCTGGCATTCCATGATGCTCGTCTTCCTGACACTCACTGAAGACAAATGGGTGCATAAGCAAATGTGATGAAGAAAGCTGATGGTGACCAGCTATCAAAAGATACAGTGTCTGAGGTCTTAAAGGCTTTAAGGTAAACAAGCAGCCATCTAGTTGAGAAGCAACAAAGCCCACATGGAAGAAGCACACCAGCCTGTGTGATCATAAGGTGTCCATAGGATCAGGTATCAGGCATCAAAGAAGAAAAAATCATATGTGAATGAGGAGGAGTGAAGAGTAGAGACCCAAAGCCCTTCTGTAGGCAACTGGACATCTCCTTACAGAAAGGTCATGGGGAGAAGATGAGCCAGTCAGGATGCAGTAAACAATGATGAAACATACAACTTTCCTCCAGTTCTTTAATGTTTCCTTCCCCACACCTATCATGATCCCAATTCTACCTTACAAATTCAGCAAGACCAGAGGATGTATACTGGTCCAGGTAAGAACTGGAAACACAGGGAATCTAGGACAGATAAGCCCCTCAGGACCAATAATGATACCAGGAGGGTCAGGGAAAGGTGGGGGAGAAAGGAAGAACTACATATACACACCCCCCCATGGGGGACGGACAGTGGAGAAGTGGGTGAAGGGAGACGTCGGACAGTGTAAGACATGACAAAACAATAATAATGTATAAGTTATCAAGGGTTCGTGAGGTGGGGTGGAGCTGGGAGGGAGGGAAAAAATGAGGAGCTGATACCAAGGGCTCAAGTAGAAAGAAAATGTTTTGAGAATGATGATGGCAACAAATGTACAAATATGTACTTGACACATGGATGGACAGATGGATTGTGATAAGAGTTGTACGAGCCCCCAAGAAAATGATTTTTTTAATTTAAAAGAAAAAAGAAAGAGTGACTCTTTACTGGAATAGAAAGCCTCATCTGTTTCCCACAGAGTGACTGATGGTTCTGAACTGCTGACCTTGTGGTTAGCAGCCCAACCCTTAACCCAGAGGGACCGGATGATTGGAGGCTCCATGCCTGTGAAATCTTGGCTTGAGACTATGAATCCACAACCCTTCACTGCCCTGAATCTTTGGGCTCCCGCCTGCCCTGGCAAGAAACCTGGCCAGAGTGACCATCGCCTGCTGGCACAAGGATCCATTCCAGGGGCTCTGATCACCCACCAGCAGAAATTCCAAAGGGAGCCAACCACGCTCCATGATTTGAATGCAATTCAAGCCATTTAAGTATTTGCAGTCTCCCAGCTGGCCCGTATTTCAAGCAGGATGCAATTGAATCAGCACAGACAAAATTACCCCTTTGGTAATCAATGAATCATTACATTCAAGTCTTCGATTCCTGCCAATACGCATTGAAATAATCACTTCAAAGCAATATGCTATATAATTATCAAGTTGTATATAATTACAACCACCACCACCCCTCTAATAAGCAGTCGCAATTTGAGATTTGAGCCAGAGGCAGACTTGGCTGGCAGTGGATGGCCAGCAGCCGGTGCTGAAAGGGGAAGGGGATGGCGTACTGAGAGATACATTTATCTTCGGCAAAGTGTCAGCCGTCTTAGAGGGTCATCCTTCCAACTATCCAATGATTAGCACATCTTTTATGGTGAGGAAAATACAATATGCTTTTAAAAGAGAAGTAAATGTTACTGGTTGCATGATGTCTAACCCTAACCCCACTGAAGAGAACGCCTCCTGTTAGGGTAGCTTGGAGCAGAGGTAAGGTCAACCTGGGGCAGTGATGGTGAACCTGACCCTTTAGCTAACCCTCAGATCCTTGATAAAAGTTTTTATGATCTTGAACTGAGGGGGATCCAATTCTCAAAGGCTCAGGTGTGATCTGGTAGAGGATGGTACGGGAAAGGAAGGTTCTGGTTTCCACCTGTTGAACCATTAATTTCTGTCAGTGGAAAATCCCCCAGATATCCACAGGACTTAGGCAGGGATCTACAGTATTGGCAGGAAATCCGGGGGCACTCTTCTCTCTAAATGAACAGCACTGTCCAACCCCAACAACAGCGCCTGGGGAAGAAATACAGGTCAACACATCCAGATTTCTCTGACGTTCTTTGATGCTGTTGTTAGCTGCCATGTAGTTGGCCCAACTCACAGCAACCCCCTGGAGAACTGGAATTGATCATTGTGATTCACAGGTTTATTCCCATCAGCTTTCTTTTTATATGGACATTGCCAGGCCTTTCTTCCTAGCCTGTCTTAGTTGGAAAGCTCCACTGAAGCCGCTCAGCATCATTGCAACAGATGTTATGGGTGACATTCCACTTTTTGTTGTTGTTGACTCTTTTTTTTTTTTTTTGCAGTCACTATGCTGGCCAATCAACTAAATGTCTATAGGCCGTCTCCTTACAGCTTCACGGCTGTGGAAATAAGGTGGGCCGAGCAGGGCCGGAGAGAGAAAGGAGTCAAAGAATGATAACAAAGCCTCTAGCTACCAAGCAGAAACACCTGGATCAAATATCACCTACAAGCGTTGTCCGACATCAGGCCAGAATAGCTGGCTTTTATAACCTGTCTCGCTTAGTCATCAGGTACAGGCTGTCTTGGGGAGGGTTTGAGATGGCTTGGGCAGCAAGGGTCATCCCTGAAGGAGCTAATGGCTGGACACTATTTGCTGGACTTACATCCATGCAGGAAAATCTGCGTACTGCATCATCTGTGAACAGAATCAACATTCCAGACTCATTCTCAAGTGATCACCAGGCATGTCATCGAACCACAGGCTTCTAGGCAGGCCCCTCTGAGCAGCTGCAGGGAGGAACCTTGAACTGAGGGCCAGCAGCCTGGGGATGAATCCCAGGACTGCCACGCACTGAGCTGCACAGTGTGGATGAGTCACTTGCTGCCTTGTTTTCTTGTCCTTAAGATACAGGTGGTAACCTCCACTCTTCACCCGCTTTGTGGTAAAAAGAAAATGCCATGTAAACTGTTGGAAAAGTTAAAAGCACATCAGGAATCTGGAGGAGCCGTGACCCCCAAGCCACCCCCAGGCCAACGACGGCTGCACGCTCTGTAATGCCATCAATAGTTTTGGTGCCTTTAGTACAACGTTCCTAAAGCCTGGGATGCTGGGCTCTGATCTGGCTAGGCTTCTGAAGTCCAAGTAAATGTTCTTTACAGATATGGTGACAGAATGCTGTGGTTCATTGGTTTGAACCGTAGTTATCAGTAACGCTCCAATCATCTTAGTTTGTCATTATGTGGTAGCTGGCAGGTTGCTGTTTATACTGAAAGCTAAAGCACTAGTATTTCAAATACGAAGCATAGAAACCTTGGGACTGAGCAAAGGAGCCAAGGCAAGACCAGCGGCCAAGGGAAGGAGACCATGCAATAGTGAGGTGGGGAGGCAGGTGCACTTTCTGACCCACAAAGGCAAGAAGTCGAAGGATGACGTGGCTGAGAGGCCGAGGGCCAGAGAGAGGGCTGAGGATTGGCTGCTGGCCGAGGAGAGGGGATGCTGTGCACCAAAGACTTTTCTGATCCTGCTTGGAGGAAAGCCTGACAACGCCCTTCATCATGAAGATTGTCTGTGAGTTCTGCATGGACATTCAAGGAATTAAATGGCCCAGCAGAGGAGTAGAGAGCCACGGGGGAAGAATGATCAGTGTCAGGAGGATGGGCGTACGGGCATGTCTGACCTCTACATTGGGCCCACAGGCCTTGCGTTGATGAGGAGTTGGCGTCTCCTCTCTGGGTGAGGTCACATGTGGCCTCCACACTGTTCGGTCAGAAGCAGAACACAGGCCTTTCTGCCCCAGAGCCACCAGCCTTCCAGTTAGCCTTCCAGTTCACACTCTCAATTGTTTGCAAGGCCTGAGCTCCTTAACACAAAATATGATTTCCCCTTGGTGACACAGTGGTGAAAGTGCTCAGCTACTAACCAAAAGGTCAGTGGTTCAAACCCACGGGCAGCTCCTCAAAAAGACGTGACAGTTTGTACCCATTAAGGCTGTGGCCTTGAAAACCCTATGGAGCAGTCTGTTCTGTTCTATGGGGTCGCTAGAAGTCAGGATAGACTCAACGGCAGTGGTTTGGTTTGCTTTGGTGTTTACCCCAGGATACTTGCCTACAAACATGAGCACACATGCCTTTGCTGTAGCTGGAGCCCAGCATCCCTGAAACACATCACTATAGAAGTCCGTGCGTGAGCTGCCTGACAAAACTAAAGCAACCACAAAGTTAAATCAGTAGCTGGCAGCTCCTGTGTCAGATCCCCTTGGGAGCTCATGGCCCGGGGCCTTCACGTCACTTCCCATATATTCAGCATACAATAAATATTCACTGAGAACTTGTGGTGGGAACTCGGCACTCTGAACCCTAGAGGAATACCAAGACTTCCAGAACCCAGGCCCTATATCAAAGAAGGTCTAGTCTCACGGGAAAGGCAAGAAAGAAATCCACAGCTAGATGTGATGAACATTGACAATCTGGTGACTTTAAGTAAAGCAGATTATCCTCCATCAGTGGAAAATCATAAAAGCAAAATATGGTGGTTTTCCAGAAGGAGAAGGATTCTGTCTGAAGACTATAGCATGGACACCTCGCTGGAGTTTTCCCTTTCCTGTCTCCCCTACAGACTTGTCAGCTCCAGAAGCCAGTTATCAATCTCTCTCTCCCTCTCCCCTTTTTCTCTCTCTCTCCCCCTCCTCCTCTCTCTCTCCCTGCAGGCAACTCAAGCAGTTTGGGATAGCTGTTAAATTGGCAGTTCAAAGACACCCAGTAGTGCCACGGAAGAAAGCCCTGGCAACAAGATTTGACTGCTGAAAAGATCGTTATTATTAGTTGCGAGTTGCCATAGAGCCAATTCCAACATTTGGGAATATGGTCAACAACAAAACAAAATCCACCCAGTGCCCCCAGCCAACTGCATGGCCACTGATGACAACTACAAATGCATCTCGCTGGTTCTGCTGCTCTGGAAGTCCCTCCACGGACCCCCAAGCTGCTCCAACTGCATTCATAGACTGTGACATGCACCATGAAACCGTGTTTGAAAATGACTTTTTGTTTTTCACAAGCAGAAAAAGTACATAATCCCCTTCCTTGCTTGATTCCACATGTGATCCAATACATTCACAGTTTACCAAAGTATTCAAACAAAAGAATTAGGCAGTTTCTTTGAAATTCGGGGACCAAACTCCAAAACAGCATCGACTACAATATTCCAAACCCCTGCGGAAAAAAGTAAACTAAGCACGGTGCCTTATGGAGAAAACCAGGTGGTATCCACAGTTCCGGAGCAATCCTAACTGTGTTTCAAGCCCCAGGACAGAGTAATTCTTTAACATATGCTGGAACATCATATTATAAGTAAGACACCTGCAGCTCCATCTTTGGGATGGCCTAATTATTAAACATGTTCCTTGGGACCTTATCACTTTACCACCCACTACATATTTGCAAGCAGAAATCCAAGTAGTAAGTCCTAGATCAAGTGGCTTAGCAGTTCCCAGATCTGAAACAATGCATACAATGAGTTTACAACACCTTAGTTAACTAACTTGTACTGTAACATTTTTTAAAATCATTTTATTGGGGCCTCATACAACTCTTACCACAATCCATGCATATATCCATTGTGTCAAGCACTTTTGTACATATGTTTCCCTCATCATTCTCAAAACATATGCTTTCTACTTGAGCCCTTGGTATCAGCTCATTTTCCCCTCCATCCCCACTACCCCCTTCCCCATGAGCCCTTAATAATTTATAAATGATTATTATTTTGTCATATCTTACATCGTCTGGCATCATCCTTCACCCACTTCTCCACTGTCTGTCCCCCAGGTAGGAGGCTATACATAGATCCTTATAATCTGTTCCTCCTTTCTCCCTCACCTTCCCTCCACCCTCCCGGTATCACCACTCTCACCACTCGTCCTGAGGGGTTCATCTGTCCCAGCTGGATTCCCTGTGTTTCCAGTTCCTATCTGTACCAGTGTACATCCTCTGGTCCAGCCAGATTTGTAAGGTAGAATTGGGATCATGATAGTCGGGGGGAGGAAGCATTCAAGAACTAGAGGAAAATTTTATGTTTCATCATTACTACACTGCATCCTGACTGGCTCATCTCCTCCTGGCGGCCCTTCTTCAAGGGGATGTCCAATTTCCCACAGATGGGCCCTGAGTCCCCACTCCGCACTCCCCCTCATTCACAATGCTATGATTTTTTTTGGTCTTTGATGCCTGATACCTGATCCCTTTGATTCCTTGTGATCTCACAGGTTGGTGTGATTCTTCTATATGGCTTTTGTTGTTTCTCAGTTAGATGGCCACTTGTTTATCTTTCAGTCTATAGGACCCCAGACTCTATATCTTTTGATAGCCGGGCACCATCAGCCTACTTCACCACATTTGCTTATGCACCCGCTTTGTCTTCAGCAATTGAGTCGGGACAGGCTGGGGTGCTTCTTCCATGTGAGTTTTGTTGTTTCTCAGCTAGATGGCCACTTGTTTATCTTCAGGCCTTCAAGACCTCAGATGCTACATATTTTGATAGCCGGGCACCATCACCTTTCTTCACCACAGTTGCTTGTGTACCTGTTGTCTTCAGCGATTATGCCAGAAAAGTGAGCATCTCAGACTGTTGAATTGTTAGAACAAAGTGTTCTTGTGTTGAGGGAATACTTGAGTAGGGGCCCACTGTCCATCTGTTTCCTTAATACTAAACCTATAAATATATGTACATAGATCTATTTTCTCCTCATCATATATAAATATATTTACATCTGTATATGCCTGTATTTAGATCTCTATAGCGGCCCTTTGCCTCCTAACTCTTTCCTCTATTTCTTTGTACTTTCCTCTTGTCCCACTATCATGTTCAGCCTTCATTTGGGTTTCAAGAATTCCTCTCGGTTACATTGTCCTTGATCCAGCCCTGCCAGATCTCCTACACCCTCCTTGCCACTGATTTTGGATCACTTCTTGTTTATGATCAAATCTTCAAATTTTGAAGCTGACAGGCACTTGACTGTCCCCACCCCCCTTTAATAAGACAGAACCTCACCTGGACACACAGTCACTAATATTAAAGGTACTCATGTGACCATCTTTTTCACTCACACTGAGCCAACCTGGCACAAAATAACTCATTGAGTGACACCTAGTCCAAAATATGTATGGCTCCCTCAGAGAATGTACCCCACCCCCCTCACTCAACCTGAGGCTCTCTCAGAGAAGATACCCCACAGAAGAAAAATAAGCTCATATTTAGCTCAGTTGAAATCTACCACTTCCTCAAGTTTACTCAAATCATCACTGGAGCAGCTACTCTTTCTAGTGTTTGGAATTTGTCCACTCTAGCATTTGAGGAGCATTTCTGTTGGGAATGAGATGGGGGAAAATGATAAGAAGAAGAATTTTTAAAAAGAATAATAACAAAACCCAGATTCTATCTTTAAGAAAGGAGAAGAAATTGAGCTATGACTAGTCATGAGCTTAGTATTTTCACATACTTTTTCTTTTACTAATGCTCACAGCTCTCCTATACAGGAGTAAGTCAAAAAGTATTGTCATAAAAACATAAAGATGCTCATTCAGCCCAATGATCAAAGCACATAGCTATTGCTGCGTGACATGCCCTCCATCTGCATCTGCACAGCTCTGGGGGGTTGACATCTCTTTAGCCCTTCCCTGAAGAAGCCTGACACCTTCAATTTACACCGTGTCAAATGGCAGTCTGGCATCCTCAGGGGAATCACAAACAGTGTTCCTTTTCAATGCTTCTTTTTCTTTCTTTCTTCCTTTCTTCCTTTTAATTTTTATGAAAAACTCTGATGAGCAAGATCAAGGCTGTAGGGTGGATGGGGCAAGGTTTCCTCAACTAAAATTCTCACAGAGCAGCCCTTGCTACCCTTGAAAAACAAGTAGGTGCACTGTCATGATGGAAGAAAGTTCCTCCGTACAAATTTCGTGAACTTTTTCTCAACAATAGAATTTTCCATTTCCTTAAAACTTCTTCATAATAAGCCCCTGTGATCATTCTGTGTCCTTTGAGAAAATCTATCAAGATCGCCCCTTTGAGCTCAGGGAACATCAAGGTAATTGGCATAGCACAGTTCACCGTGACAGTGCTCCTCCATCCTGCTTTGGTGAGTAGTGCCGGGGGACCTTCAAAGCATTCACCCACTAGCTCATACTACGGGGTCCTGGGACATCCACAGATACCTGAGAAGAAAAGTTTGGGAATCCACATCAGAAAGATCAGCCAGTGAGCCTCAGGCGCACATGGAAACCCCATGACTGAGGTCAACTCCATGGTAACTGGTTTTGTTTGGGTATGAGTGTTGAGGAATATGGGTGTAGATATTATAAACTGTCCCCAATTTTCCATCAGCATAATTTTAAAACTGTTTGCAAAATGAGAGATTGCCATCACGGTTACACACTGAATTAGGACACATGTCCTGCTTTCTCAACCCTTATACACAGCCACCAATCTCTGTTCGTTCTTCCTGTCCAATGTTTCTTGGATTTATCTTCCCACTTCTACCCTCCAGACGCAAGAAGGCCTGGTCTCTGGAACCACCTTGCTATGGCTTTCTAAGGTCCCTTTTGTTAACTTGAATCTGAGCCAAATTAATGTCCTTGTCAAAATGCAGAAAGTAACCTATTAGGTCAGAAGCACCCTAATAGATGTTGGTTCAATTCTAAAACCCCCACCCAAAGTAGAAAAAAATCCCATCCCAAATAAGGAAATACACAAAGCCTACTGCCATAGAGCTGATTCTAACTCATAGCAATCTGATAGGACACAATAAAATTGCCCCTTTGGGTTTCCAAGACTAAATCTTTTTTGGAACAAACATCCTCATCTTTCTTCTACCAACTGACCGGTGGTGAGCTCAAACTGACGCTCTTGCCTTAGCAGCTCAGTGTATAGCTCATTCTGACACCAGGGCTCCTTAAAATTCCATCAGCACTTTAGAAGGGAACCGATCACAAGGATCTCCATATAACCCCCTCCCTGGGGGATGGACAACAGAAAAGTGGGTGAGGAGAGATGTCGAACAGTGTAAGACATGACAAAATAATAATAATTTATAAATTATCAATGATTCATGAGGGAGGCGGGGCAGGGAGGGAGGGGAAAATATGAGGAGCTAATACCAAGGGCTCAAGTAGAAAAAAAATGAGAATGATGATGGCAACAAATGTACAAATGTGCTTGACACAATGGATGGATGTACAGATTGTGATAAGAGTTGTACGAGCCCCCAATAAAATGATTTTTTTTTAAATTCCATCTGTAATCTCAATTTTTTTTCAAAACCAGCTTTTCCTTAAACCTCCCCCACAGGACTTGACAAAAGTTCTACCGGTGCTGTGAGATAAGCACCGAACTGCTAAACACACCGTCAGCAGTTCAAACCGCGGGCCATTCTGAAGGAGAGAGGGGAGGCTATCTGCTCTTGCAAAGATTTACAGTCTCAGAACCCCTACATAGGCAGTAGGTTTGGTGAATGCCCATCTGTCAGCCAGTCTGATTGCGGGTCTTATTGCGGAGGCTCACATATGGCCATGATGCTGGAAGCTGAGGCACTGGTAATTAAAGGACCAGCAGGGTAGCCCGCGGCGGGCAGGCTTCAGCAGAACTCCCAGTGTAAGGCAGAATAGGAAGAAAGACCTAGTATTCCACTTCCAAAAGGTAGCCACTGACAGTCCTCGGGCTCTCACGAGAGCATTGTCCATCATGGTGCTGGAACATAAGCTCCCTGGATTGGCAGGCACTCAAATGCACAGCAAACATAATGAACTTGAGCATAATAAGGTGCCCAGATTTAAAGCGGGACACCATTGACCGGGGTGGGGGTGGGGGTTCTTGATTAAAAATTTGGTCTATGTGGACCAAATAGACCGTTCCCTAGTTTGTCGTGAATTCTTTCCAAAAATAGGGACTTTTTTAAAACGCCAAAAATCAGGACTGTCCCGCCAAAAGCAGGGCGTCTGGTCGCCTTAGTTACTAGCAATTGTGATAGGGCCACAGGTCTATTCTATTCTATCCAGGGTTACAAGGAACGAACAGGAGTCCACTTAACAGCAACCAACAGCAACAACACACAAATAAAATCTTGCCAACAATCATTCGAAAATCGTTGCGGCAGTGCATTGGCAGGAAGCTTCCAGAAATTCAAGCTGGAGTCAGAAGAGGAAGTGACCCAAGGGATATCACTGCTGAGGTCAGATGATTCTTGGCTGAAAGCGGAGAATACCAAGAAGTTGTTATTTTCGTCATCACGTGCTGGATAACAGACACGCCAGCAAGTGGAGGACTCTACCAAACAGAGCTCCTCTCTCAGTTTAGCAGATGAGCTGTCCTCACTGGGAGTGCCACTGCTAAGGAAGGACTTTACTTCTGTGCTTCTCTGAGGAACATTTCTATCCTGCTTTTAACATGTGGCCCCAGCATCCCTTGGAGGTCTCCAGATCTCTCGGCACGGCTCTTTCCTTGGTTCTACGAAGTTTACCTTTCAAGGGACCCCGTGTCCAAAGGATCCTATTCACTCCTGGCTCTTCTTTCCTGGGGGTACTAGGTCCCTCTCCCTCCACTCACTTCTCTCTTCCTTGATCTTTTATCAAATAAAAGGTATTGCAGACCAAATCACAGAGAAATTCCCCTTACATTGGATCAGGGCTGTGATGGAATTAAAGGTAATGCATGAAAGAGGATCCACCCTCATCCTTTTCTTGGTTGATCACATCAGGGGCTATCATCTCATAACTGCTGCATTACTAAAAGAAAGAACCCAAACCAAATTGCTCCTTCCCTAATTCCCAAACCGCAAAGAATCATGGCCCAGCCAAGTCGGCACACAGTTTCAGGGGGCACAATTCAATCCATGGTCAATGCTTACCTGTGCGTTGTTGACTGTGTAAAGGCATTCAACTCTCTGGATCATAACAGATTGTGGGTAACATTGCAACAAATGGGGATTCCAGAACACTCCATTGTGCTCATGAGAAACCAAAAGGCAGTCATTCAAACAGAACAAGAGGGCACTGTGTGTCTTAAAATCAGGAAAGGTGTATGTGAAGGTTGTATCCTTTCACCATATTTATTCAACCTGTTAGCTGAGAAAACAATTGAAGAAGAAGGAGACATCAGGGTTGGAGGAAGGCTCATGAACAACCTGCCTATGCAGATGACACATCTCGTTTGAAATTGTAGAGGATTTCAAGCACTGCCTGCTGAAGATCAAAGACCAAAGAGCCTTTAAAATGAACTACAACTCAACATAAAGAAAACAAAAATATAATAGAATGTGGGGTTAAAGGGAAGAGGGAACCCCACAAAACATCACAG